>NW_028158367.1:0-91865 GCF_964263955.1 Coregonus lavaretus
GGGAGGGCAGAGCAGCCAGGACCAGGCCAGCTCCCCTGTAAACAGTCTGTCTCTCCCCTCTAGGGAGGCAGAACAGCCAGGACCAGGCCAGCTCCCCCTGTAACAGTCTGTCCCTCCTCTAGGGAGGCAGAGCAGCCAGGACCAGGCCAGCTCCGCCCCTGTAACAGTCTGTCCCTCCCCTCCTCTAGGGAGGCAGAGCAGCCAGGACCAGGCTCAGCTCCCCCCTGTAACAGTCTGTCCCTCCCCTCCTCTAGGAGGCAGAGCAGCCAGGACCAGGCCAGCTCCCCTGTAACAGTCTGTCCCTCCCCTCCTCTAGGGAGGCAGAGCAGCCAGGACCAGGCCAGCTCCCCTGTAACAGTCTGTCCCTCCTCTCTAGGAGGCAGAGCAGCCAGGACCAGGCCAGCTCCCCCTGTAACAGTCCTGTCCTCCCTCCTCTAGGAGGCAGAGCAGCAGGACCAGGCCAGCTCCCCCTGTAACAGTCTGTCCTCTCCTCCTCTAGGGAGGCAGAGGCAGCCAGGACCAGGCCAGTCTCCCCCTGTAACAGTCTGTCCCTCCGTCTAGGGGAGGCAGAGCAGCCAGGACCAGGCCAGCTCCCCCTGTAACAGTCTGTCCCTCCCCTCTAGGGAGGCAGAGCAGCCAGGACCAGGCCAGCTCCCCCTGTAACAGTCTGTCCTCTCCTCTAGGGAGGCAGAGCAGCCAGGACCAGGCCAGCTCCCCCTGTAACAGTCTGTCCCTCCCCTCCTCTAGGGAGGCAGAGCAGCCAGGACCAGGCCAGCTCCCCCTGTAACAGTCTGTCCTCCCCTCCTCTAGGGAGGCAGAGCAGCCAGGACCAGGCCAGCTCCCCCTGTAACAGTCTGTCCCTCCCCTCCTCTAGGGAGGCAGAGCAGCCAGGACCAGGCCAGCTCCCCCTGTAACAGTCTGTCCCTCCCCTCCTCTAGGGAGGCAGAGCAGCCAGGACCAGGCCAGCTCCCCCTGTAACAGTCTGTCCCTCCTCTAGGGAGGCAGAGCAGCCAGGACCAGGCCAGCTCCCCCTGTAACAGTCTGTCCCTCCTCTAGGGAGGCAGAGCAGCCAGGACCAGGCCAGCTCCCCCTGTAACAGTCTGTCCTCCCCTCCTCTAGGGAGGCAGAGCAGCCAGGACCAGGCCAGCTCCCCCTGTAACAGTCTGTCCCTCCCTCCTCTAGGGAGGCAGAGCAGCCAGGACCAGGCCAGCTCCCCCCTGTAACAGTCTGTCCTCCCCTCCTCTAGGGAGGCAGAGCAGCCAGGACCAGGCCAGCTCCCCCTGTAACAGTCTGTTCTCACCCTCCTCTAGGGAGGCAGAGCAGCCAGGACCAGGCCAGCTCCCCCTGTAACAGTCTGTCCCTCCCCTCCTCTAGGGAGGCAGAGCAGCCAGGACCAGGCCAGCTCCCCCTGTAACAGTCTGTCCCTCCCCTCCTCTAGGGAGGCAGAGCAGCCAGGACCAGGCCAGCTCCCCCTGTAACAGTCTGTCCCTCCCCTCCTCTAGGGAGGCAGAGCAGCCAGGACCAGGCCAGCTCCCCCTGTAACAGTCTGTCCCTCCCCTCCTCTAGGGAGGCAGAGCAGCCAGGACCAGGCCAGCTCCCCCTGTAACAGTCTGTCCCTCCCCTCCTCTAGGGAGGCAGAGCAGCCAGGACCAGGCCAGCTCCCCCCTGTAACAGTCTGTCCCTCCTCTAGGGAGGCAGAGCAGCCAGGACCAGGCCAGCTCCCCCTGTAACAGTCTGTCCCTCCCCTCCTCTAGGGAGGCAGAGCAGCCAGGACCAGGCCAGCTCCCCCTGTAACAGTCTGTCCCTCCCCTCCTCTAGGGAGGCAGAGCAGCCAGGACCAGGCCAGCTCCCCCTGTAACAGTCTGTCCTCTCCCTCCTCTAGGGAGGCAGAGCAGCCAGGACCAGGCCAGCTCCCCCTGTAACAGTCTGTCCCTCCCTCCTCTAGGGAGGCAGAGCAGCCAGGACCAGGCCAGCTCCCCCTGTAACAGTCTGTCTCCTCCCCTCCTCTAGGGAGGCAGAGCAGCCAGGACCAGGCCAGCTCCCCCCTGTAACAGTCTGTCCCTCCCCTCCTCTAGGGAGGCAGAGCAGCCAGGACCAGGCCAGCTCCCCCTGTAACAGTCTGTCCCTCCCCTCCTCTAGGGAGGCAGAGCAGCCAGGACCAGGCCAGCTCCCCCTGTAACAGTCTGTCCCTCCCCTCCTCTAGGGAGGCAGAGCAGCCAGGACCAGGCCAGCTCCCCCTGTAACAGTCTGTCCCTCCCCTCCTCTAGGGAGGCAGAGCAGCCAGGACCAGGCCAGCTCCCCCTGTAACAGTCTGTCCCTCCCCTCCTCTAGGGAGGCAGAGCAGCCAGGACCAGGCCAGCTCCCCCTGTAACAGTCTGTCCCCTCCCTCCTCTAGGGAGGCAGAGCAGCCAGGACCAGGCCAGCTCCCCCTGTAACAGTCTGTCCCTCCCCTCCTCTAGGGAGGCAGAGCAGCCAGGACCAGGCCAGCTCCCCCTGTAACAGTCTGTCCCTCCCCTCCTCTAGGGAGGCAGAGCAGCCAGGACCAGGCCAGCTCCCCCTGTAACAGTCTGTCCCTCCCCTCCTCTAGGGAGGCAGAGCAGCCAGGACCAGGCCAGCTCCCCCTGTAACAGTCTGTCCCTCCCCTCCTCTAGGGAGGCAGAGCAGCCAGGACCAGGCCAGCTCCCCCTGTAACAGTCTGTCCTCCCTCCTCTAGGGAGGCAGAGCAGCCAGGACCAGGCCAGCTCCCCCTGTAACAGTCTGTCCCTCCCCTCCTCTAGGGAGGCAGAGCAGCCAGGACCAGGCCAGCTCCCCCTGTAATAGTCTGTCCCTCCCCTCCTCTAGGGAGGCAGAGCAGCCAGGACCAGGCCAGCTCCCCCTGTAACAGTCTGTCTCTCCCCTCCTCTAGGGAGGCAGAGCAGCCAGGACCAGGCCAGCTCCCCCTGTAACAGTCTGTCTCTCCCCTCTAGGGAGGCAGAGCAGCCAGGACCAGGCCAGCTCCCCCTGTAACAGTCTGTTCCTCCCCTCCACTAGGGAGGCAGAGCAGCCAGGACCAGGCCAGCTCCCCCTGGAACAGTCTGTCCCTCCCCTCCTCTAGGGAGGCAGAGCAGCCAGGACCAGGCCAGCTCCCCCTGTAACAGTCTGTCCCTCCTCTAGGGAGGCAGAGCAGCCAGGACCAGGCCAGCTCCCCCTGTAACAGTCTGTCCCTCCCCTCCTCTAGGGAGGCAGAGCAGCCAGGACCAGGCCAGCTCCCCCTGTAACAGTCTGTCCCTCCCCTCCTCTAGGGAGGCAGAGCAGCCAGGACCAGGCCAGCTCCCCCTGTAACAGTCTGTCCCTCCCCTCCTCTAGGGAGGCAGAGCAGCCAGGACCAGGCCAGCTCCCCCTGTAACAGTCTGTCCCTCCTCTAGGGAGGCAGAGCAGCCAGGACCAGGCCAGCTCCCCCTGTAACAGTCTGTCCCTCCCCTCCTCTAGGGAGGCAGAGCAGCCAGGACCAGGCCAGCTCCCCCTGTAACAGTCTGTCCCTCCCCTCCTCTAGGGAGGCAGAGCAGCCAGGACCAGGCCAGCTCCCCCTGTAACAGTCTGTCCCTCCTCTAGGGAGGCAGAACAGCCAGGACCAGGCCAGCTCCCCCTGTAACAGTCTGTCCCTCCTCTAGGGAGGCAGAGCAGCCAGGACCAGGCCAGCTCCCCCTGTAACATTCTGTCTCTCCCCTCCTCTAGGGAGGCAGAGCAGCCAGGACCAGGCCAGCTCCCCCTGGAACAGTCTGTCCCTCCCCTCCTCTAGGGAGGCAGAGCAGCCAGGACCAGGCCAGCTCCCCCTGTAACAGTCTGTCCCTCCTCTAGGGAGGCAGAGCAGCCAGGACCAGGCCAGCTCCCCCTGTAACAGTCTGTCCCTCCCCTCCTCTAGGGAGGCAGAGCAGCCAGGACCAGGCCAGCTCCCCCTGTAACAGTCTGTCCCTCCCCTCCTCTAGGGAGGCAGAGCAGCCAGGACCAGGCCAGCTCCCCCTGTAACAGTCTGTCCCTCCTCTCCTCTCCTCTAGGGAGGCAGAGCAGCCAGGACCAGGCCAGCTCCCCCTGTAACAGTCTGTCCCTCCCCTCCTCTAGGGAGGCAGAGCAGCCAGGACCAGGCCAGCTCCCCCTGTAACAGTCTGTCCCTCCTCTAGGGAGGCAGAGCAGCCAGGACCAGGCCAGCTCCCCCTGGAACAGTCTGTCCCTCCCCTCCTCTAGGGAGGCAGAGCAGCCAGGACCAGGCCAGCTCCCCCTGTAACAGTCTGTCCCTCCTCTAGGGAGGCATAGCAGCCAGGACCAGGCCAGCTCCCCCTGTAACAGTCTGTCCCTCCCCTCCTCTAGGGAGGCAGAGCAGCCAGGACCAGGCCAGCTCCCCCTGTAACAGTCTGTCCCTCCCCTCCTCTAGGGAGGCAGAGCAGCCAGGACCAGGCCAGCTCCCCCTGTTACAGTCTGTCCCTCCCCTCCTCTAGGGAGGCAGAGCAGCCAGGACCAGGCCAGCTCCCCCTGTAACAGTCTGTCCCTCCCCTCCTCTAGGGAGGCAGAGCAGCCAGGACCAGGCCAGCTCCCCCTGTAACAGTCTGTTCCTCCTCTAGGGAGGCAGAGCAGCCAGGACCAGGCCAGCTCCCCCTGTAACAGTCTGTCTCTCCCCTCTAGGGAGGCAGAGCAGCCAGGACCAGGCCAGCTCCCCCTGTAACAGTCTGTCTCTCCCCTCTAGGGAGGCAGAGCAGCCAGGACCAGGCCAGCTCCCCCTGTAACAGTCTGTCCCTCCTCTAGGGAGGCAGAGCAGCCAGGACCAGGCCAGCTCCCCCTGTAACAGTCTGTCCCTCCCCTCCTCTAGGGAGGCAGAGCAGCCAGGACCAGGCCAGCTCCCCCTGTAACAGTCTGTCCCTCCCCTCCTCTAGGGAGGCAGAGCAGCCAGGACCAGGCCAGCTCCCCCTGTAACAGTCTGTCCCTCCCCTCCTCTAGGGAGGCAGAGCAGCCAGGACCAGGCCAGCTCCCCCTGTAAGTCTGTCCCTCCTCTAGGGAGGCAGAGCAGCCAGGACCAGGCCAGCTCCCCCTGTAACAGTCTGTCCCTCCTCTAGGGAGGCAGAGCAGCCAGGACCAGGCCAGCTTCCCCCTGTAACAGACTGTCCCTCCTCTAGGGAGGCAGAGCAGCCAGGACCAGGCCAGCTTCCCCCTGTAACAGTCTGTCCCTCCTCTAGGGAGGCAGAGCAGCCAGGACCAGGCCAGCTCCCCCTGTAACAGTCTGTCCCTCCTCTAGGGAGGCAGAGCAGCCAGGACCAGGCCAGCTCCCCCTGTAACAGTCTGTCTCTCCCCTCTAGGGAGGCAGAACAGCCAGGACCAGGCCAGCTCCCCCTGTAACAGTCTGTCCCTCCTCTAGGGAGGCAGAGCAGCCAGGACCAGGCCAGCTCCCCCTGTAACAGTCTGTCCCTCCCCTCCTCTAGGGAGGCAGAGCAGCCAGGACCAGGCCAGCTCCCCCTGTAACAGTCTGTCCCTCCCCTCCTCTAGGGAGGCAGAGCAGCCAGGACCAGGCCAGCTCCCCCTGTAACAGTCTGTCCCTCCCCTCCTCTAGGGAGGCAGAGCAGCCAGGACCAGGCCAGCTCCCCCTGTAACAGTCTGTCCCTCCCCTCCTCTAGGGAGGCAGAGCAGCCAGGACCAGGCCAGCTCCCCCTGTAACAGTCTGTCCCTCCCCTCCTCTAGGGAGGCAGAGCAGCCAGGACCAGGCCAGCTCCCCCTGTAACAGTCTGTCTCTCCCCTCTAGGGAGGCAGAGCAGCCAGGACCAGGCCAGCTCCCCCTGTAACAGTCTGTCCCTCCTCTAGGGAGGCAGAGCAGCCAGGACCAGGCCAGCTCCCCCTGTAACAGTCTGTCTCTCTCCTCTAGGGAGGCAGAGCAGCCAGGACCAGGCCAGCTCCCCCTGTAACATTCTGTCCCTCCCCTCCTCTAGGGAGGCAGAGCAGCCAGGACCAGGCCAGCTCCCCCTGTAACAGTCTGTCTCTCACCCTCCTCTAGGGAGGCAGAGCAGCCAGGACCAGGCCAGCTCCCCCTGTAACAGTCTGTCCCTCCCCTCCTCTAGGGAGGCAGAGCAGCCAGGACCAGGCCAGCTCCCCCTGTAACAGTCTGTCCCTCCCCTCCTCTAGAGAGGCAGAGCAGCCAGGACCAGGCCAGCTCCCCCTGTAACAGTCTGTCCCTCCCCTCCTCTAGGGAGGCAGAGCAGCCAGGACCAGGCCAGCTCCCCCTGTAACAGTCTGTACCTCCCCTCCTCTAGGGAGGCAGAGCAGCCAGGACCAGGCCAGCTCCCCCTGTAACAGTCTGTCTCTCCCCTCTAGGGAGCCAGAACAGCCAGGACCAGGCCAGCTCCCCCTGTAACAGTCTTTCCCTCCTCTAGGGAGGCAGAGCAGCCAGGACCAGGCCAGCTGCCCCTGTAACAGTCTGTCCCTCCTCTAGGGAGGCAGAGCAGCCAGGACCAGGCCAGCTCCCCCTGGAACAGACTGTCCCTCCCCTCCTCTAGGGAGGCAGAGCAGCCAGGACCAGGCCAGCTCCCCCTGTAACAGTCTGTCCCTCCTCTAGGGAGGCAGAGCAGCCAGGACCAGGCCAGCTCCCCCTGTAACAGTCTGTCCCTCCTCTAGGGAGGCAGAGCAGCCAGGACCAGGCCAGCTCCCCCTGGAACAGTCTGTCCCTCCTCTAGGGAGGTAGAGCAGCCAGGACCAGGCCAGCTCCCCCTGTAACAGTCTGTCCCTCCCCTCCTCTAGGGAGGCAGAGCAGCCAGGACCAGGCCAGCTCCCCCTGTAACAGTCTGTCTCTCCTCTAGGGAGGCAGAGCAGCCAGGACCAGGCCAGCTCCCCCTGTAACAGTCTGTCCCTCCCCTCCTCTAGGGAGGCAGAGCAGCCAGGACCAGGCCAGCTCCCCCTGTAACAGTCTGTCTCTCACCCTCCTCTAGGGAGGCAGAGCAGCCAGGACCAGGCCAGCTCCCCCTGTAACAGTCTGTCCCTCCCCTCCTCTAGGGAGGCAGAGCAGCCAGGACCAGGCCAGCTCCCCCTGTAACGGTCTGTCCCTCCCCTCCTCTAGGGAGGCAGAGCAGCCAGGACCAGGCCAGCTCCCCCTATAACAGTCTGTTCCTCCCCTCCACTAGGGAGGCAGAGCAGCCAGGACCAGGCCAGCTCCCCCTGTAACAGTCTGTCCCTCCCCTCCTCTAGGGAGGCAGAGCAGCCAGGACCAGGCCAGCTCCCCCTGTAACAGTCTGTCCCTCCCCTCCTCTAGGGAGGCAGAGCAGCCAGGACCAGGCCAGCTCCCCCTGTAACAGTCTGTCCCTCCTCTAGGGAGGCAGAGCAGCCAGGACCAGGCCAGCTCCCCCTGTAACAGTCTGTCCCTCCCCTCCTCTAGGGAGGCAGAGCAGCCAGGACCAGGCCAGCTCCCCCTGTAACAGTCTGTCCCTCCCCTCCTCTAGGGAGGCAGAGCAGACAGGACCAGGCCAGCTCCCCCTGTAATAGTCTGTCCCTCCCCTCCTCTAGGGAGGCAGAGCAGCCAGGACCAGGCCAGCTCCCCCTGTAACAGTCTGTCTCTCCCCTCCTCTAGGGAGGCAGAGCAGCCAGGACCAGGCCAGCTCCCCCTGTAACAGTCTGTCTCTCCCCTCTAGGGAGGCAGAGCAGCCAGGACCAGGCCAGCTCCCCCTGGAACAGTCTGTCCCTCCTCTAGGGAGGCAGAGCAGCCAGGACCAGGCCAGCTCCCCCTGTAACAGTCTGTCCCTCCCCTCCTCTAGGGAGGCAGAGCAGCCAGGACCAGGCCAGCTCCCCCTGTAACAGTCTGTCCCTCCCCTCCTCTAGGGAGGCAGAGCAGCCAGGACCAGGCCAGCTCCCCCTGTAACAGTCTGTCCCTCCTCTAGGGAGGCAGAGCAGCCAGGACCAGGCCAGCTCCCCCTGTAACAGTCTGTCCCTCCCCTCCCCTAGGGAGGCAGAGCAGCCAGGACCAGGCCAGCTCCCCCTGTAACAGTCTGTCCCTCCCCTCCTCTAGGGAGGCAGAGCAGCCAGGACCAGGCCAGCTCCCCCTGTAACAGTCTGTCCCTCCCCTCCTCTAGGGAGGCAGAGCAGCCAGGACCAGGCCAGCTCCCCCTGTAACAGTCTGTCCCTCCCCTCCTCTAGGGAGGCAGAGCAGCCAGGACCAGGCCAGCTCCCCCTGTAACAGTCTGTCCCTCCCCTCCTCTAGGGAGGCAGAGCAGCCAGGACCAGGCCAGCTCCCCCTGTAACAGTCTGTCCCTCCTCTAGGGAGGCAGAGCAGCCAGGACCAGGCCAGCTCCCCCTGTAACAGTCTGTCCCTCCTCTAGGGAGGCAGAGCAGCCAGGACCAGGCCAGCTCCCCCTGTAACAGTCTGTCCCTCCCCTCCTCTAGGGAGGCAGAGCAGCCAGGACCAGGCCAGCTCCCCCTGTAACAGTCTGTCCCTCCCCTCCTCTAGGGAGGCAGAGCAGCCAGGACCAGGCCAGCTCCCCCTGTAACAGTCTGTCCCTCCCCTCCTCTAGGGAGGCAGAGCAGCCAGGACCAGGCCAGCTCCCCCTGTAACAGTCTGTCCCTCCCCTCCTCCCTCCTCTAGGGAGGCAGAGCAGCCAGGACCAGGCCAGCTCCCCCTGTAACAGTCTGTCCCTCCCCTCCTCTAGGGAGGCAGAGCAGCCAGGACCAGGCCAGCTCCCCCTGTAACAGTCTGTCCCTCCCCTCCTCTAGGGAGGCAGAGCAGCCAGGACCAGGCCAGCTCCCCCCTGGAACAGTCTGTCCCTCCCCTCCTCTAGGGAGGCAGAGCAGCCAGGACCAGGCCAGCTCCCCCTGTAACAGTCTGTCCCTCCTCTAGGGAGGCAGAGCAGCCAGGACCAGGCCAGCTCCCCCTGTAACAGTCTGTCCCTCCCCTCCTCTAGGGAGGCAGAGCAGCCAGGACCAGGCCAGCTCCCCCTGTAACAGACTGTCCCTCCCCTCCCCAGGTAGTCCCAGTGCCAGAGGATAAGTGTACCACTGAAGATATTAAAGAAGCCTTCATGCTGCAGGCGCAAGAACAGAACATGGAACTGATGGAGATACCACAACATACTGACCTCCAACAGGTACACACAGAGACCTCCAACAGGTACACACAGAGACCTCCAACAGGTACACACAGAGACCTCCAACAGGTACACACAGAGACCTCCAACAGGTACACACAGAGACCTCCAACAGGTACACACAGAGACCTCCAACAGGTACACACAGAGATCTCCAACAGGTACACACAGAGACCTCCAACAGGTACACACAGAGACCTCCAACAGGTACACACAGAGACCTCCAACAGGAGACACTCCTGGGGTGTATTCATTACTGCACACTTTATCAAAGTGTTTTGCAACGGAAAACGTTTAGCAAAGAACTAGTTTCTTATTGGACAAGTTCAGGTAGGTCCCTCCCTGTTTCGGCCCATTTGCTTCCGTTTGGTACCTATGAAATACACCCACGTTGACTTGTTTATTAGCTAATAATTAGGGCTGTCAAATTATTTCAAAAATATATCCACTTCATCTCATGGTTTTCTGTAGTTAACTACGGTTAATCATTTTTAAAAATTATTGTTTGATTTTGACCCTAATTAAAGATGTTTCAATATAAAACACATATTTGGGTTGTAGGTATAATACATTTGGTTTATAGAACCGTAAGCTGATACTAGTGTAGCCGCAACTAAATGGCTACCTGCTATTAGTCACCGTTAGCGTCTTCACCATTGTCCGTGGCCTACACTATCCACCAGCCAGCTCTAGCTCTAGCCTGGACAATTCGTCGGCCAGTCTGCACAGCGTGCTATCGACCCAGCGTGCTATCGACCCAGAGCTTATTGGACTTTCTGCCGGAATCACTGGACCCTAGCGCCGGATCATCACAACCAGCTAGCTAGCTGCAACCTGTTGTTGGCTGATTACCATTACCATTGCCCTATAGCAAGCACCAGTTAGCCTTGAGCTAGCCTCAGGCCCAGCTCCCGGCTATCTACCTCTCTGTCAACCGGACGGGACCTCCTAGTGTTGACACTGAGCCCCGCCGATCCAACACGACTGGTTTGCCGACGAAATAGTCTGATGTGGTTTCATCAGGCTTCCAGTTGCGATGACCACGAAGATCCATCTGCCAGCCCCGGCCCGCTAGCACACGCAAACTACAACTGTGCTCCCTGCTAGCTGTGCTGAAGCACCAATTTGAACTGCTCTCGGACTCACATATTGCTGTTCACTGGACCTTATGATCACTCAGCTGCACAGCTGATGCCTGCTGGACTGTTCCTTTACACGGTACCCTGTCCTGTTTATTCTGTTTAGTCTTAGCCCAAACGTTATCGCTATTTCCAGTTGTTGTCTTAGCTCTCTCTAATAACACCTGTGATTGCTTTATGCCTCTCTCCCATGTCAATTATGCCTTGCCTATTGCTGTTTGGGTTAGTTCTTATTATACAATTTCACTGTAGAACCCCTAGTCCCTCTCAAACTGCCTCAAATAGTTCCTTTGTTCCTCCCCCCATACACGCCGAGACCGGCTCAATCGGTGCCTCCAATGACGCTATCTCTTTCATTGTTACCCAACGCTTAGGGTTACCTGAACTGTACTCATATCCTTCCATATCCTTTTCTGTACATAATGCCCTGAATCTTTTCTACAACGCCCGGAGAACTGCCCCCTTTATTCTATGTACCCAACGCACTAGAAGACCAGTTCTTAAAGCCTTTAGTCGTATCCTTATTCTAGTCCTCCTCTGTTCCTCTGGTGATGTAGAGGCTAACCCAGGCCCTGCAGCCCCCAGTATCACTCCTACTCCCCAGGAACTATCATTTGTTGACTTCTGTAACCGTAAAAGTCTTGGTTTTCTGCACATAAATATCAGAAGCCTCCTTCCTAAGTTTGAGTTATTCACTGCGTTAGCACACTCTGCCAACCCTGATGTTCTAGCAGTGTCTGAATCCTGGCTTAGGAAGGTCACCAAAAATTCTGAAATTTCCATCCCCAACTATAACATTTTCCGTCTAGATAGAACTGCCAAAGGGGGTGGAGTTGCAATCTACTGTAGAGATAGCCTGCAGAGCTCTATCATACTATCCAGGTCTGTGCCCAAACAGTTTGAGCTTCTACTTCTAAAAATCCACCTTTCCAGAAATAAATCTCTCACTGTTGCCGCTTGCTACAGACCCCCCTCAGCTCCCAGCTGTGCCCTGGACACCATATGTGAATTGATTGCCCCCCATCTATCCTCAGAGTTCGTACTGCTTGGTGACCTAAATTGGGATATGCTTAACACCCCGGCCGTCCTACAATCTAAACTAGATGCCCTCAATCTCACACAAATTATCAACGAACCTACCAGGTACAACCCTAAATCCGTAAACATGGGTACCCTCATAGATATCATCCTGACTAACTTACCCTCTAAATACACCTCCGCTGTCTTCAACCAGGATCTCAGCGATCACTGCCTTATTGCCTGCGTCCGTAACGGGTCCGCGGTCAAACGACCACCCCTCATCACTGTCAAACGCTCCCAAAAACACTTCAGCGAGCAGGCCTTCCTAATTGACCTGGCCCAGGTATCCTGGATGGATATTGACCTCATTCCGTCAGTAGAGGATGCCTGGTTGTTCTTTAAAAGTAATTTCTTCTCAATCTTAAATAGACATGCCCCATTCAAAAAATACAGAACTAAGAACAGATATAGCCCCTGGTTCTCCTCAGACTTGACTGCCCTTGACCAGCACAAAAACATCCTGTGGCGTACTGCATTAGCATCAAATAGCCCCCGCGATATGCAACTTTTCAGGGAAGTTAGGAACCAATATACACAAGCAGTTAGGAAAGCAAAGGCTAACTTTTTCAAACAGAAATTTGCATCCTGTAGCACTAACTCCAAAAAGTTTTGGGACACTGTAAAGTCCATGGAGAATAAGAGCACTTCCTCCCAGCTGCCCACTGCACTGAGGCTAGGAAACACTATCACCACCGATAAATCTACAATAATCGAGAATTTCAACAAGCATTTTGCTACGGCTGGCCATGCTTTCCACCTGGCTACCACTACCCCGGCCACCAGCTCTGCACCCTCCGCTGCAACTTACCCATGCCCCCCCCCCGCTTCTCCTTCACACAAATCCAGACAGCTGATGTTCTAAAAGAGCTGCAAAATCTGGACTCCTACAAATCATCTGGGCTAGACAATCTGGACCCTTTCTTTCTAAAACTAGCCGCCGAAATTGTCGCAACCCCTATTACTAGCCTGTTCAACCTCTCTTTCGTAACGTCTGAGATCCCCAGAGATTGGAAAGCTGCCGCGGTCATCCCCCTCTTCAAAGGGGGTGACACTCTAGATCCAAACTGTTACAGACCCATATCCATCCTGCCCTGCCTTTCAAAAGTTTTTGAAAGCCAAGTCAACAAACAGATCACCGACCATTTCGAATCCCACCGTACCTTCTCCGCTATGCAATCCGGTTTCCGAGCTGGTCATGGGTGCACTTCAGCCACGCTCAAGGTCCTAAATGATATTATAACCGCGATCGATAATAGACAGTACTGTGCAGCCGTCTTCATCGACCTGGCCAAGGCTTTCGACTCTGTCAACCACCGCATTCTTATTGGCAGACTAAATAGCCTTGGTTTCTCAAATGACTGCCTCGCCTGGTTCACAAACTACTTCTCAGATAGAGTTCAATGTGTCAAATCGGAGGGCCTGTTGTCTGGACCTATGGCAGTCTCTATGGGGGTGCCACAGGGTTCAATTCTTGGGCCGACTCTTTTCTCTGTGTATATCAATGACGTCGCTCTTGCTGCTGGTGACTCTCAGATCCACCTCTACGCAGACGACACCATTTTGTATACATCTGGCCCTTCATTGGACACTGTGTTAACAAACCTCCAAACGAGCTTCAATGCCATACAACACTCCTTCAGTAGCCTCCAACTGCTCTTAAACACTAGTAAAACTAAATGCATGCTCTTCAACCGAACGCTGCTTGCACCCGCCCACCCGACTAGAATCACTACTCTCGACGGGTCTGACCTAGAGTATGTGGACAACTACAAATATCTAGGTGTCTGGTTAGACTGTAAACTCTCCTTCCAGACTCACATTAAGAATCTCCAATCCAAAGTTAAATCTAGAATCGGTTTCCTATTTCGCAACAAAGCCTCCTTCACTCATGCTGCCAAACATGCCCTCGTAAAACTGACTATCCTACCGATCCTTGACTTCGGCGATGTCATTTACAAAATAGCCTCCAACACTCTACTCAGCAAATTGGATGTAGTCTATCACAGTGCCATCCGTTTTGTCTCCAAAGCCCCATACACTACCCACCACTGTGACCTGTACGCTCTTGTTGGCTGGTCCTCACTACATATTCGTCGCCAAACCCACTGGCTCCAGGCCATCTATAAATCACTGCTAGGCAAATCCCCGCCTTATCTTAGCTCATTGGTCACCATAGCAACCCCCACCCGTAGTCTGCGCTCCAGCGGGTATATCTCACTGGTCATCCCCAAAGCCAACACCTCCTTTGGCCGCAATTCCTTCCAGTTCTCTGCTGCCAATGACTGGAACAAATTGCAAAAATCTCTGAAGCTGGAGACACTTATCTCCCTCACTAACTTTAAGCATCAGTTGTCAGAGCACCTTACCGATCACTGCACCTGTACACAGCCCATCTGAAATTAGCCCGCCCAACTACCTCATCCCTATATTATTTATTTTGCTCATTTGCACCCCAGTATCTCTATTTGCACATCATCTCTTGCACATCTATCATTCCAGTGTTAATACTAATTGTAATTATTTTGCACTATAGCCTATTTATTGCCTTACCTCCATAACTTGCTACATTTGCACACACTATATATATATATATTTCTGTTGTATTTTTGACTTTGTTTTGTTTTACCCCATATGTAACTCTGTGTTGTTGTTTTTATCACACTGCTTTGCTTTATCTTGGCCAGGTCGCAGTTGTAAATGAGAACTTGTTCTCAACTGGTTTACCTGGTTAAATAAAGGTGAAATAAAATAAAAAAATAAAAAAGTATATAGATTGCTATCGCTATAGATATACACTACTAGTAAAAAGTTTGGACTCAAATCAAATCACATTTTATTTGCCACACGCGCCGAATACAACAGGTGTAGACATTACAGTGAAATGCTTACTTACATTATTCAAGGGTTTTTCTTTATTTTTACTATTTTCTACATTGTAGAATAATAGTGAAGACATCGAAACTATGAAATAACATGTGGAATCATGTTGTAACCAAAAAAGTGTTAAATAAATCAACATTTATTTTATATTTGAGATACTTCAAATAGCCACCCTTTGCCTTGATGACAGCTTTGCACACTCTTGGCATTCTCTCAACCAGCTTCATGAGGAATGCTTTTCCAACAGTCTTGAAGGAGTTCCCACATATGCTGAGCACTTGTTGGCTGCTTTTCCTTCACTCTGCGGTCCAACTCATCCCAAACCATCTCAATTGGGTTTAGGTCAGGGGATTGTGGAGGCCAGGTCTTCTGATGCAGCACTCCATCACTCTCCTTCTTGGTAAAATAGCCCTTCCACAGCCTGGAGGTGTGTTGGGTCATTGTCCTGTTGAAAAACAAATGATAGTCCCACTAAGCCCAAACCAGATGGGATGGCGTATCGCTGCAGAATGCTGTGGTAGCCATGCTGGTTAAGTGTGCCTTGAATTCTAAATAAATCACAGACAGTGTCACCAGCAAAGCACCCCCACACCATAACACCTCCTCCTCCATGCTTTATGGTGGGAACTACACATGCGGAGATCATCCGTTCACCCACACCGTGTCTCACAAAGACACGGCAGTTGGAACCAAAAATCTCCAATTTGGACACCAGACCAAAGGACACATTTCCACCGGTCTAATGTCCATTGCTCGTGTTTCTTGGCCCAAGCAAGTCTCTTCTTATTATTGGTGTCCTTTAGTAGTGGTTTCTTTGCAGCTTTTCGACCATGAAGGCCTGATTCACACAGTCCCCTCTGAATAGTTGATGTTGAGATGTGTCTGTGACTTGAACTCTGTGAAGCATTTATTTGGGCTGCAATTTCTGAGGCTGGTAACTCTAATGAACTCTGGGTCTTCCATTCGTGTGGCGGACCTCATGAGAGCCAGTTTCATCATAGCGCTTGATGGTTTTTGCGACTGCACTTGAAGAAACTTTCAAAGTTCTTGAAATGTTCCATATTGACTGACCCTTCATGTCTTAAAGTAATGATGGACTGTTGTTTCTCTTTGCTTATTTGAGCTGTTATTGCCATAATATGGAATTGGTCTTTTATCAAATAGGGCTATCTTCTGTATACCCCCCCCCCCCCCCCCCCTACCTTGTCACAACACAACTGATTGGCTCCAACGCATTAAGGAGGAAAGAAATTCCACAAATTAACTTTAAAGAAGGCACACCTGTTAATTGAAATGCATTCCAGGTGACTACCTCATGAAGCTGGTTGAGAGAATGCCAAGAGTGTGCAAAGCTGTCATCAAGGCAAAGGGTGGCTATTTGAAGAATCTCAAATATAAAATATATTTTGATTTATTTAACACTTTTTTGGTTACAACATGATTCCATATGTGTTATTTCATAGTTCTGATGTCTTCACTATTATTCTATAATGTAGAAAATAGTAAAAATAAAGGAAAACACTTGATTGAGTCTCAACTTTTGACTGGTAGTGTTTAGATATATACACAGTGCAATTGGAAAGTATTCAGACCCCTTGACCTCTTCCACATTTAGTTACGTTACAGCCTTTATTCTAAAATGGATTAAATTGTTTTTTTTCCTTATCAATCTACACACGATGCCCCATAATGACAAAGCAAAAACAGGTTTTTAGAAATATTCGCACATTTATAAAAAAAAAAAAACTGATATCACATTTACATAAGTATTCAGACCCTTTACTCAGTACTTTGTTGAAGCACCTTTTGCAGCGATTACAGCCTCGAGTCTTCTTGGGTATGACGCTACAAGCTTGGCACACCTGTATTTGGGGAGTTTCTCCCATTCTTCTCTGCAGATCCTCTCAAGCTCTGTCAGGTTGGATGGGGAGCGTCGCTGCACATCTATTTTCAGGTCTCTCCAGAGATGTTCGATCAGGTTCAAGTCCGGGCTCTGGCTGGGCCGCTCAAGGACATTCAGAGACTTGTCCCGAAGCCACTCCTGAATTGTCTTGGCCCCACAGCATGATGCTGCCACCACCATGCTTCACCGTAGGGATGGTTTCATCAGACAGGAGAATCTGGTTTCTCATGGTCTGACAGTCCTTTAAGTGCCTTTTGGCAAACTCCAAGCGGGCTATCATGTGCCTTTCACTGAGGAGTGGCTTCCATCTGGCCACTCTACAATAAAGGCCTGGTTTGGTGGAATGCTGCAGAGATGGTTGTCCTTCTGGAAGGTTCTCCCATCTCCACAGAGGAACTCTGGAGCTCTGTCAGAGTGACCATAGGGTTCTTGGTCACCTCCCTGACCAAGGCCCTTCTCCCCCGATTGCTCAGTTTGGCCGGGCGGCCAGCTCTAGGAATAGTCTTGTTGGTTCCAAACTTCTTCCATTTAAGAATGATGGAGGCCACTGTGTTGAAGGGCTCTATGGTATTAATGGAGGCCACTGTGTTGAAGGCCACTATGGTATTAATGGAGGCCACTGTGTTGAAGGCCACTATGGTATTAATGGAGGCCACTGTGTTGAAGGCCACTATGGTATTAATGGAGGCCACTGTGTTGAAGGGCACTATGGTATTAATGGAGGCCACTGTGTTGAAGGGCACTATGGTATTAATGGAGGCTACTGTGTTGAAGGCCACTATGGTATTAATGGAGGCCACTGTGTTGAAGGCCACTATGGTATTAATGGAGGCCACTGTGTTGAAGGGCACTATGGTATTAATGGAGGCCACTGTGTTGAAGGCCACTATGGTATTAATGGAGGCCACTGTGTTGAAGGCCACTATGGTATTAATGGAGGCCACTGTGTTGAAGGGCTCTATGGTATTAATGGAGGCCACTGTGTTGAAGGCCACTATGGTATTAATGGAGGCCACTGTGTTGAAGGCCACTATGGTATTAATGGAGGCTGTGTTGAAGGCCACTATGGTATTAATGGAGGCCACTGTGTTGAAGGGCACTATGGTATTAATGGAGGCCACTGTGTTGAAAGCCACTATGGTATTAATGGAGGCCACTGTGTTGAAGGGCTCTATGGTATTAATGGAGGCCACTGTGTTGAAGGCCACTATGGTATTAATGGAGGCCACTGTGTTGAAGGCCACTATGGTATTAATGGAGGCCACTGTGTTGAAGGCCACTATGGTATTAATGGAGGCTACTGTGTTGAAGGCCACTATGGTATTAATGGAGGCCACTGTGTTGAATGCCACTATGGTATTAATGGAGGCCACTGTGTTGAAGGCCACTATGGTATTAATGGAGGCCACTGTGTTGAAGGCCACTATGGTATTAATGGAGGCCACTATGGTATTAATGGAGGCCACTGTGTTGAAGGCCACTATGGTATTAATGGAGGCTACTGTGTTGAAGGCCACTATGGTATTAATGGAGGCCACTGTGTTGAAGGCCACTATGGTATTAATGGAGGCCACTGTGTTGAAGGCCACTATGGTATTAATGGAGGCCACTGTGTTGAAGGGCTCTATGGTATTAATGGAGGCCACTGTGTTGAAGGCCACTATGGTATTAATGGAGGCCACTGTGTTGAAGGCCACTATGGTATTAATGGAGGCCACTGTGTTGAAGGGCACTATGGTATTAATGGAGGCCACTGTGTTGAAGGGCACTATGGTAGACGGCATCCAAAGGGTTAAGAGCTGCAGCTGACTGAATAATCTGCTTTCTACTGCTTAGAGAAGGCATGATCTGTTCTGTAGAAAAAGGCCACTTAAAATCTTAGCTTCTTAACCAGCTATATGTTTCTTAAACGTCACATCCGTATCAATGCAAATGCCTAAGTATTTATAAGCGGGAACACATTCTATTGGAGAACCACCTAATGTGTGAACATGTAATTCATCTGAAACGTTCTTACAAGAGTTTAAAAACATGTATTTCGTTTTTAGCTTATGATAGTAATGCTAGTTGGGTAACAATGCTAGTTGGTAACAATGCTAGTTGGTAACAATGCTAGTTGATAATGCTTGAAACTAACACTGATAGGTGATGATAATGCTAGGAGCTGAAACTGTTTGTGGTCCTCTGTAGCTCAGTTGGTACAGCATGGCGTTTGCAACGCCAGGATAGTGAGTTCGATTCCCGGGACCATCCAGACGTAAAATGTATGCACACATGACTCTAAGTCGCTTTGACATATTTTATGATAATGCTTGGTTATGATAGAAGGTAATCATTTGTTTGTGTTTGTATCAGATTGCTCCTCCAGGGACACCGTACTTCTACATAGAGCTGGACTCTGGAGAGAAACTCTTCTACCGCATTCTGAAAAACTTCCCTCTGCAGTTTGGCAGGTACACACACACACACACACACACACACACACACACACACACACACTCACACACACACACACATCATGTGTGATATCACCTAGAAACTAGTGATGTGCATCTTTCAAGGATAAACCTATGTGTTATGGTCTTGTAGCCCATTCCAGCCTTGTGTAGGTCTACAATCTTGTCCCTGACATCCTTGGAGAGCTCTTTGGTCTTGGCCATGGTGGAGAGTTTGGAGTCTGATTGATTGATTGCTTCTGTGGACAGGTGTCTTTTATACAGGTAACAAACTGAGATTAGGAGCACTCCCTTTACGAGTGTGCTCCTAATCTCAGCTCGTTACCTGTATAAAAGACACCTGGGAGCCTGAAATCTTTCTGATTGACAGGGGGTCAAATACTTACTTCCCTCATTAAAATGCAAATCAATTTATAACATTTTTGACATGCGTTTTTCTGGATTTTTGTGTTATTCTGTCTCTCACTGTTCAAATAAACCTACCATTAAAAGTATAGACTGATCATTTCTTTGTCAATGGGCAAACGTACAAAATCAGCAGGGGATCAAATACTTTTTTCCCTCACTGTAGATCAATGACTGTCAACACAGTTACATGCAGTTCCACACTGCAGTTGTCACAAAAGATGAGAGGTGTTTTCAGAAGGTAGAAATAATGTAATATGCAGAAACAGAAATAGTGAACCAGGGTTCTGTAACGTCTCAACCTATTTCCTGAACCAGGGTTCTGTAACGTCTCAACCTATTTCCTGAACCAGCGTTCTGTAACGTCTCAACCTATTTCCTGAACCAGGGTTCTGTAACGTCTCAACCTATTTCCTGAACCAGCGTTCTGTAACGTCTCAACCTATTTCCTGAACCAGCGCTCTGTAACGTCTCAACCTATTTCCTGAACCAGCGTTCTGTAACGTCTCAACCTATTTCCTGAACCAGCGTTCTGTAACGTCTCAACCTATTTCCTGAACCAGGGTTCTGTAACGTCTCAACCTATTTCCTGAACCAGCGTTCTGTAACGTCTCAACCTATTTCCTGAACCAGGGTTCTGTAACGTCTCAACCTATTTCCTGAACCAGGGTTCTGTAACGTCTCAACCTATTTCCTGAACCAGCGTTCTGTAACGTCTCAACCTATTTCCTGAACCAGGGTTCTGTAACGTCTCAACCTATTTCCTGAACCAGCGTTCTGTAACGTCTCAACCTATTTCCTGACCGACGCATGCTACATTTGGATCTGTTAGGGGTCTTAAACATTTGATTCGGGGACCGATGCGTATCGGTGAATCATTGCATCACTACTAAAAACAGTTACTAACGTGTGTCTTTCTCTCTGTGTGTGTGTGTGTGTGTCTGTGTGTGGTGTGTGTGTGTGTGTGTGTGTGTGTGTGTGTGTGTCTGTGTGTGGTGTGTGTGTGGTGTGTGTGTGGTGTGTGTGTGTGTGTGTGTGTGTCTGTGTGTGTGTGGTGTGTGTGTGTGTGTGTGTGTGTGTGTCTGTGTGTGGTGTGTGTGTCTGTGTGTGTGTGTGTGTGTGTGTGTGTGTGGTGTAGGGAGGTGTTGGCCAGCGAGGCGGTACTGAACGTCCCGGAGAGGGCAGACTGGAGAGCGTGTAAACAGAGCCGAGAGGAGGAGGACAGTCTGAGCAAACAACTACGAGACGACTTCCAACCATACGACTTCGCCCTGGAAGACTGAGCACCCCCCCACACACGTTCCCATCCAGTAGGGGTGTCCCGTTGGGCACGGGGACTTCTGGAATAACAGAACCAGTCCTATAGGCTATGCTGCCTGGTAGGCCTATGGCTCCAGTAAATCTGATCTGAAAAAACCAATTTCAGGCTATTCCGTTAAAACAACTAGAGTAATCAAAATTCAAATCTTAATTGGCGTATTTCAAAAACGGTCCTTTTATGAGGCGCAGTGAGGGAACTAGTTCTGTACGATGGCGATTGGTGGGGTCGATAAACCAGGAGGATCCTCCATCGTTCAAATCTCCAGTTTGGGAACATTTTTGGGCTTTCAAGTAAATTACAACGGTGATGGACGTAGTTGTGGATAAAACATTAACAGGATACCGCTGCTGCACAGCGAGAATAGCTGCTGCCAAAAACCTCCAACATGTTGACACGTTTACGCAGACATCACCCCAGGAAACCGTAGCGTGACGGAAACACCAAGAAATCACACGACATCCTCTCCCCTCTGAATTCAAACCGGGCCAAAGAAATCCAGAGCGATAGGTAGGCTATGTTTTATATGTTTTACAGTCTTTGGTTGATAGCCGCGGATATGAGGCCGTTCTCGGGGGTTGAGAATAGGGGGTTTCAGCACCTCGTCAGATTGCTCGAGCAACGTTACGAACTTCCCTTTTTCAACGGGTAGTACCCACTTTATATGCCACATACGACTGGGATAAATCTACTTGAACGTCCCTCCAGCTGGTGATTACTAAGTGGGAAACTATCACTGTGAGGGCCCGCCTCTCCCACATTCTGACCTCCCCTACTAAGGACATGGCCTCTATAGCAGTAGTTTCCCCGCCTCTCCCACATTCTGACCTCCCCTACTAAGGACATGGCCTCTATAGCAGTAGTTTCCCCGCCTCTCCCACATTCTGACCTCCCCTACTAAGGACATGGCCTCTATAGCAGTAGTTTCCCCACCTCTCCCACATTCTGACCTCGCCTACTAAGGACATGGCCTCTATAGCAGTAGTTTCCCCGCCTCTCCCACATTCTGACCTCCCCTACTAAGGACATGGCCTCTATAGCAGTAGTTTCCCCACCTCTCCCACATTCTGACCTCCCCTACTAAGGACATGGCCTCTATAGCAGTAGTTTCCCCACCTCTCCCACATTCTGACCTCCCCTACTAAGGACATGGCCTCTATAGCAGTAGTTTCCCCGCCTCTCCCACATTCTGACCTCCCCTACTAAGGACATGGCCTCTATAGCAGTAGTTTCCCCGCCTCTCCCACATTCTGACCTCCCCTACTAAGGACATGGCCTCTATAGCAGTAGTTTCCCCACCTCTCCCACATTCTGACCTCCCCTACTAAGGACATGGCCTCTATAGCAGTAGTTTCCCCGCCTCTCCCACATTCTGACCTCCCCTACTAAGGACATGGCCTCTATAGCAGTAGTTTCCCCGCCTCTCCCACATTCTGACCTCCCCTACTAAGGACATGGCCTCTATAGCAGTAGTTTCCCCACCTCTCCCACATTCTGACCTCCCCTACTAAGGACATGGCCTCTATAGCAGTAGTTTCCCCGCCTCTCCCACATTCTGACCTCCCCTACTAAGGACATGGCCTCTATAGCAGTAGTTTCCCCGCCTCTCCCACATTCTGACCTCCCCTACTAAGGACATGGCCTCTATAGCAGTAGTTTCCCCGCCTCTCCCACATTCTGACCTCCCCTACTAAGGACATGGCCTCTATAGCAGTAGTTTCCCCGCCTCTCCCACATTCGGACCTCCCCTACTAAGGACATGGCCTCTATAGCAGTAGTTTCCCCGCCTCTCCCACATTCTGACCTCCCCTACTAAGGACATGGCCTCTATAGCAGTAGTTTCCCCACCTCTCCCACATTCTGACCTCCCCTACTAAGGACATGGCCTCTATAGCAGTAGTTTCCCCACCTCTCCCACATTCTGACCTCCCCTACTAAGGACATGGCCTCTATAGCAGTAGTTTCCCCGCCTCTCCCACATTCTGACCTCCCCTACTAAGGACATGGCCTCTATAGCAGTAGTTTCCCCGCCTCTCCCACATTCTGACCTCCCCTACTAAGGACATGGCCTCTATAGCAGTAGTTTCCCCGCCTCTCCCACATTCTGACCTCCCCTACTAAGGACATGGCCTCTATAGCAGTAGTTTCCCCGCCTCTCCCACATTCGGACCTCCCCTACTAAGGACATGGCCTCTATAGCAGTAGTTTCCCCGCCTCTCCCACATTCTGACCTCCCCTACTAAGGACATGGCCTCTATAGCAGTAGTTTCCCCGCCTCTCCCACATTCTGACCTCCCCTACTAAGGACATGGCCTCTATAGCAGTAGTTTCCCCACCTCTCCCACATTCTGACCTCCCCTACTAAGGACATGGCCTCTATAGCAGTAGTTTCCCCACCTCTCCCACATTCTGACCTCCCCTACTAAGGACATGGCCTCTATAGCAGTAGTTTCCCCGCCTCTCCCACATTCTGACCTCCCCTACTAAGGACATGGCCTCTATAGCAGTAGTTTCCCCGCCTCTCCCACATTCTGACCTCCCCTACTAAGGACATGGCCTCTATAGCAGTAGTTTCCCCGCCTCTCCCACATTCTGACCTCCCCTACTAAGGACATGGCCTCTATAGCAGTAGTTTCCCCGCCTCTCCCACATTCTGACCTCCCCTACTAAGGACATGGCCTCTATAGCAGTAGTTTCCCCGCCTCTCCCACATTCTGACCTCCCCTACTAAGGACATGGCCTCTATAGCAGTAGTTTCCCCGCCTCTCCCACATTCTGACCTCCCCTACTAAGGACATGGCCTCTATAGCAGTAGTTTCCCCGCCTCTCCCACATTCTGACCTCCCCTACTAAGGACATGGCCTCTATAGCAGTAGTTTCCCCACCTCTCCCACATTCTGACCTCCCCTACTAAGGACATGGCCTCTATAGCAGTAGTTTCCCCGCCTCTCCCACATTCTGACCTCCCCTACTAAGGACATGGCCTCTATAGCAGTAGTTTCCCCACCTCTCCCACATTCTGACCTCCCCTACTAAGGACATGGCCTCTATAGCAGTAGTTTCCCCGCCTCTCCCACATTCTGACCTCCCCTACTAAGGACATGGCCTCTATAGCAGTAGTTTCCCCGCCTCTCCCACATTCTGACCTCCCCTACTAAGGACATGGCCTCTATAGCAGTAGTTTCCCCACCTCTCCCACATTCTGACCTCCCCTACTAAGGACATGGCCTCTATAGCAGTAGTTTTTATGAATGTGGTTTTTGAACTATAATTTGTTTCCAAGCATGACGGCTGTCCTTTTAGCTTGACGCAGCTTGTTGGCCGTGAGCCAATCGGTGATTCTCAACAAGTTCAAATCACATGAATGCAATCGACTGGTATTTATGACTTCACAACTGGACAATTCCCTCATGGTTCCAAACGCAGCATCGGAGTGGAAACTTGCGAGCCCCAACATAACAATCTGCTCACAACAGACAATGCCAGGAACAGTGTGAATGGCATTTCATTTCCCCGCTGTACTGAACTGTGACCCCAAAAACGCAAAAAGTCCCTCCCCTCTGGCCTTCTCCTCCAATGGGTTTTAAGGAGACGTTGAGAGAGGAGGTGAGGAGGATGTAGTTGATCTTCCCTTAGTAAAGCACTTCCTGCCTTCAGTTTTTTACTTCAATCCAACAAAACAACCATCTGAAATAGAAGTATTCAGAATGTGGAGATAAATCAGTGTCATCATTTTGTAAAAGGTCCCTGATTAAAAGCCTTTTTTGTATGTTTGTTTTTGAGTCTTGATTTCCTCAAAGCTTTGCCAGCATGCTGTGTGTTAGTAGAGAGGATGGAAGTCTCTGGTGTTAGAGATTCCTGATGACTCATCCTGACCAGCAGAGGGCAGCATCTACTTCACCAGGGGTATATTACATTTACATTACATTTTAGTCATTTAGCAGACGCTCTTATCCAGAGCGACTAAGGACTAGTTCACCAGGGGTATATTACTAACTAAGGACTAGTTGACCAGGGGTATATTACTAGCAAAGGACTAGTTCATCAGGGGTATATTACTAAGGACTAGTTCACCAGGGGTATATTACTAAGGACTAGTTGACCAGGGGTATATTACTAGCTAAGGACTAGTTGACCAGGGGTATATTACTAGCTAAGGACTAGTTCATCAGGGGTATATTACTAAGGACTAGTTGACCAGGGGTATATTACTAACTAAGGACTAGTTCACCAGGGGTATATAACTAAGGACTAGTTCACCAGGTGTATATTACTAACTAAGGACTAGTTCATCAGGGGTATATTACTAAGGACTAGTTCATCAGGGGTATATTACTAAGGACTAGTTCACCAGGGGTATATTACTAACTAAGGACTAGTTCATCAGGGGTATATTACTAAGGACTAGATCACCAGGGGAATATTACTAACTAAGGACTAGTTCACCAGGGGTATATTACTAAGGACTAGTTCATCAAGGGTATATTACTAACTAAGGACTAGTTGACCAGGGGTATATTAATAAGGACTAGATCACCAGGGGTATATTACTAAGGACTAGTTCATCAGGGGTATATTACTAACTAAGGACTAGTTGACCAGGGGTATATTACTAACTAAGGACTAGTTCATCAGGGATATATTAATAAGGACTAGTTCACCAGGGGTATATTACTAACTAAGGACTAGTTGACCAGGGGTATATTACTAACTAAGGACTAGTTGACCAGGGGTATATTACTAGCTAAGGACTAGTTCACCAGGGGTATATTACTAAGGACTAGTTCACCAGGGGAATATTACTAACTAAGGACTAGTTCACCAGGGGAATATTACTAACTAAGGACTAGTTCACCAGGGGTATATTACTAACTAAGGACTAGTTCATCAGGGGTATATTAATAAGGACTAGTTGACCAGGGGTATATTACTAACTAAGGACTAGTTCACCAGGGGTATATTACTAACTAAGGACTAGTTGACGAGGGGTATATTACTAACTAAGGACTAGTTGACCAGGTGTATATTACTAAGGACTAGTTGACCAGGGGTATATTACTAAGGACTAGTTGACCAGGGGTATATTACTAAGGACTAGTTGACCAGGGGAATATTACTAAGGACTAGTTCATCAGGGGTATATTACTAACTAAGGACTAGTTGACCAGGGGTATATTACTAACTAAGGACTAGTTGACCAGGGGTATATTACTAACTAAGGACTAGTTCACCAGGGGTATATTACTAACTAAGGACTAGTTGACCAGGGGTATATTACTAAGGACTAGTTGACCAGGGGTATATTACTAACTAAGGACTAGTTGACCAGGGGAATAGTACTAACTAAGGACTAGTTCACCAGGGGTATATTACTAAGGACTAGTTCACCAGGGGAATATTACTAACTAAGGACTAGTTCAGCAGGGGAATATTACTAACTAAGGACTAGTTCACCAGGGGTATATTACTAACTAAGGACTAGTTCATCAGGGGTATATTAATAAGGACTAGTTGACCAGGGGTATATTACTACGGACTAGTTGACCAGGGGTATATTACTAACTAAGGACTAGTTCACCAGGGGTATATTACTAAGGACTAGTTGACCAGGTGTATATTACTAACTAAGGACTAGTTGACCAGGGGTATATTACTAACTAAGGACTAGTTGACCAGGTGTATATTACTAAGGACTAGTTGACCAGGGGTATATTACTAAGGACTAGTTGACCAGGGGTATATTACTAAGGACTAGTTGACCAGGGGAATATTACTAAGGACTAGTTCATCAGGGGTATATTACTAACTAAGGACTAGTTCACCAGGGGTATATTACTAACTAAGGACTAGTTCACCAGGGGTATATTACTAACTAAGGACTAGTTGACCAGGGGTATATTACTAACTAAGGACTAGTTCACCAGGGGTATATTACTAACTAAGGACTAGTTGACCAGGGGTATATTACTAACTAAGGACTAGTTCACCAGGGGTATATTACTAACTAAGGACTAGTTCACCAGGGGTATATTACTAACTAAGGACTAATTGACCAGGGGTATATTACTAACTAAGGACTAGTTGACCAGGGGTATATTACTAACTAAGGACTAGTTCACCAGGGGAATAGTACTAACTAAGTACTAGTTCACCAGGGGAATATTACTAACTAAGGACTAGTTCATCAGGGGTATATTACTAAGGACTAGTTCATCAGGGGTATATTATTAAGGACTAGTTCACCAGGGGTATATAACTAAGGACTAGTTCATCAGGGGTATATTACTAAGGACTAGTTCACCAGGGGTATATTACTAACTAAGGACTAGTTGACCAGGTGTATATTACTAAGGACTAGTTGACCAGGGGTATATTACTAAGGACTAGTTGACCAGGGGTATATTACTAAGGACTAGTTGACCAGGGGTATATTACTAAGGACTAGTTGACCAGGGGAATATTACTATGGACTAGTTCATCAGGGGTATATTACTAAGGACTAGTTGACCAGGGGTATATTACTAACTAAGGACTAGTTCACCAGGGGTATATTACTAACTAAGGACTAGTTCAATATACCCCTAGCTCACCCCTCACAGTTTTGGGGGATTTCAACCTCCCTATGTCCACATTTGACTCATTTCTCTCTGCCTCCTTCTTTCCACTCCTCTCCTCTTTTGACCTCACCCTCTCACCGTCCCCCCCTACTCACAAGGCAGGCAATACGCTTGACCTCATCTTCACTAGATGCTGCTCCTCTACTAATCTCACTGCAACTCCCCTCCATGTCTCCGACCACTACTTTGTTTCCTTTTCTCTCTCACTCTCCTCCCACACTACTCACTCTGCCCCTACACAGATGGTAATGCGCCGCCGCAACCTTCGCTCTCTCTCTCCGACTACTCTCTCCTCTTCCATCCTATCATCTCTTCCCTCTGCTCAATCCTTCTCCCTCCAATCTCCTGATTCTGCCTCCTCAACCCTCCTCTCCTCCCTTTCTGCATCCTTTGACTCTCTGTGTCCCCTATCCTCCCGGCCGGCTCGGTCCTCCCGTCCAGCTCCGTGGCTTGATGACTCATTGCGAGCTCACAGAACAGAGCTCCGGGCAGCGGAGCGGAAATGGAAGAAAACTAAACTCCCTGCCGACCTGGCATGTTTTCACTCCCTCCTCTCTACATTTTCTTCATCTGTTTCTGCTGCTAAGGCCACCTTCTACCACTCTAAATTCCAAGCATCTGCCTCTAACCCTAGGAAGCTCTTTGCCACATTTTCCTCCCTCCTGAATCCCCCCCCCCCCCCCCCCCCCCCCCCCCCTCCTCTCTCTCTGTGGATGACTTCGTCAACCACTTTGAAAAGAAGGTTGACGACATGCGATCCTCGTTTGTTAAGTCTAATGACACTGCTGGTCCTGCTCACACTGCCCTACCCTATGCTTTGACTTCTTTCTCCCCTCTCTCTCCAGATAAAATCCTGCGACTTGTGACTGCAGGCCGCCCAACAACCTGCCCGCTTGACCCCATCCCCTCCTCCCTTCTCCAGACCATCTCCGGTGACCTTCTCCCCTACCTCACCTCGCTGATCAACTCATCCTTGACCGCTGGCCATGTCCCTTCCGTCTTCAAGAGAGCGAGAGTTGCTCCCCTTCTCAAAAAACCAACACTCGACCCCACTGATGTCAACAACTACAGACCAGTATCCCTTCTTTCTTTTCTTTCCAAAACTATTGAGCGTGCCGTCTTTAGCCAACTCTCTTGCTATCTCTCTCAGAATGACCTTCTTGATCCAAACCGATCAGGTTTCAGGACTGGTCATTCAACTGAGACTGCTCTTCTCTGTGTCACGGAGACTCTCCGCACTGCTAAAGCTAACTCTCTCTCCTCTGCTCTTGTCCTTCTAGACCTGTCTGCTGCCTTTGATACTGTGAACCATCAGATCCTCCTCTCCACCCTCTCCGAGCTGGGCATCTCCGGCGCGGCTCACTCCTGGATTGCGTCCTACCTGACCGGTCGCTCCTACCAAGTGGCGTGGCAGGAAGCTGTCTCCGCACCACGTGCTCTCACCACTGGTGTCCCCCAGGGCTCGGTTCTAGGCCCTCTCCTTTTCTCCCTATACACCAAGTCACTTGGCTCTGTCATATCCTCACATGGCCTTTCCTATCATTGCTACGCTGACGATACACAACTAATCTTCTCCTTTCCCCCTTCTGATAACCAGGTGGCGAATCGCATCTCTGCATGTCTGGCAGACATATCAGTATGGATGACGGATCACCACCTCAAGCTGAACCCTGGCAAGACGGAGCTGCTCTTCCTCCCGGGGAAGGACTGCCCGTTCCATGATCTCGCCATCACGGTTGACTACTCCGCTGTGTCCTCCTCCCAGAGTGCAAAGAGCCTAGGCGTGACCCTGGACAACACCCTGTCGTTCTCCGCCAACATCAAGGCGGTGACCCGCTCCTGCAGGTTCATGCTCTACAACATTCGGAGAGTGCGATCCTGCCTTACACAGGAAGCGGCGCAGGTCCTGGTCCAGGCACTTGTCATCTCCCGTCTGGACTACTGCAACTCGCTGTTGGCTGGCCTCCCTGCCTGTGCCATTAAACCCCTACAACTCATCCAGAATGCCGCAGCCCGTCTGGTGTTCAACCTTCCCAAGTTCTCTCACGTCACCCCCCTCCTCCGCACACTCCACTGGCTTCCAGTTGAAGCTCGCATCCGCTACAAGACCATGGTGCTTGCCTATGGAGCAGTGAGGGGAACGGCACCTCTGTACCTTCAGGCTCTGATCAGTCCCTACACCCAAACGAGGGCATTGCGTTCATCCACCTCTGGCCTGCTGGCTCCCCTTCCTCTGCGGAAGCATAGCTCCCGCTCAGCCCAGTCAAAACTGTTCGCTGCTCTGGCACCCCAATGGTGGAACAAGCTCCCTCACGACGCCAGGACAGCGGAGTCACTCACCACCTTCCGGAGACATTTGAAACCCCACCTCTTTAAGGAATACCTGGGATAGGATAAAGTATTCCTTCTAACCCCCCCCCCAAATTGTAAAGTGGTTATCCCACTGGCTATAGGGTGAACGCACCAATTTGTGAGTCGCTCTGGCTAAGAGCGTCTGCTAAATGACGTTAATGTGCCCTTGAGCAAGGCACTTAACCCTAATTGCTCCTGTAAGTCGCTCTGGATAAGAGCGTCTGCTAAATGACTAAAATGTAAATGTAAATGTAGTTGACCAGGGGTATATTACTAACTAAGGACTAGTTCACCAGGGGTATATTACTAACTAAGGACTAGTTCATCAGGGGTATATTACTAAGGACTAGATCACCAGGGGAATATTACTAACTAAGGACTAGTTCACCAGGGGTATATTACTAAGGACTAGTTCATCAAGGGTATATTACTAACTAAGGACTAGTTGACCAGGGGTATATTACTAACTAAGGACTAGTTCATCAGGGGTATATTAATAAGGACTAGATCACCAGGGGAATATTACTAAGGACTAGTTCATCAGGGGTATATTACTAAGGACTAGTTCATCAGGGGTATATTACTAACTAAGGACTAGTTGACCAGGGGTATATTACTAACTAAGGACTAGTTCGTCAGGGGTATATTAATAATGACTAGTTCACCAGGGGTATATTACTAACTAAGGACTAGTTGACCAGGGGTATATTACTAAGGACTAGTTGACCAGGGGTATATTACTAAGGACTAGTTAACCAGGGGAATATTACTAAGGACTAGTTCATCAGGGGTATATTACTAACTAAGGACTAGTTGACCAGGGGTATATTACTAACTAAGGACTAGTTCACCAGGGGTATATTCCTAACTAAGGACTAGTTCACCATGGGTATATTACTAACTAAGGACTAATTGACCAGGGGTATATTACTAACTAAGGACTAGTTGACCAGGGGTATATTACTAACCAAGGACTAGTTCACCAGGGGAATAGTACTAACTAAGGACTAGTTCACCAGGGGTATATTACTAACTAATGACTAGTTCATCAGGGGTATATTACTAAGGACTAGATCACCAGGGGAATATTACTAACTAAGGACTAGTTCACCAGGGGTATATTACTAACTAAGGACTAGTTGACCAGGGGTATATTACTAACTAAGGACTAGTTCACCAGGGGTATATTACTAAGGACTAGTTGACCAGGGGAATAGTACTAACTAAGGACTAGTTCACCAGGGGTATATTACTAAGGACTAGTTCACCAGGGGAATATTACTAACTAAGGACTAGTTCAGCAGGGGAATATTACTAACTAAGGACTAGTTCACCAGGGGTATATTACTAACTAAGGACTAATTCATCAGGGGTATATTAATAAGGACTAGTTGACCAGGGGTATATTACTACGGACTAGTTGACCAGGGGTATATTACTAACTAAGGACTAGTTCACCAGGGGTATATTACTAAGGACTAGTTGACCAGGGGTATATTACTAACTAAGGACTAGTTGACCAGGGGTATATTACTAACTAAGGACTAGTTGACCAGGTGTATATTACTAAGGACTAGTTGACCAGGGGTATATTACTAAGGACTAGTTGACCAGGGGTATATTACTAAGGACTAGTTCATCAGGGGTATATTACTAACTAAGGACTAGTTCATCAGGGGTATATTACTAACTAAGGACTAGTTCACCAGGGGTATATTACTAACTAAGGACTAGTTGACCAGGGGTATATTACTAACTAAGGACTAGTTCACCAGGGGTATATTACTAACTAAGGACTAGTTCACCAGGGTTATATTACTAACTAAGGACTAATTGACCAGGGGTATATTACTAACTAAGGACTAGTTGACCAGGGGTATATTACTAACTAAGGACTAGTTCACCAGGGGTATATTACTAACTAAGGACTAGTTCACCAGGGGAATATTACTAACTAAGGACTAGTTCATCAGGGGTATATTACTAAGGACTAGTTCATCAGGGGTATATTATTAAGGACTAGTTCACCAGGGGTATATAACTAAGGACTAGTTCATCAGGAGTATATTACTAAGGACTAGTTCACCAGGGGTATATTACTAACTAAGGACTAGTTGACCAGGTGTATATTACTAAGGACTAGTTGACCAGGGGTATATTACTAAGGACTAGTTGACCAGGGGAATATTAATATGGACTAGTTCATCAGGGGTATATTACTAAGGACTAGTTGACCAGGGGTATATTACTAACTAAGGACTAGTTCACCAGGGGTATATTACTACCTAAGGACTAGTTGACCAGGGGTATATTACTAACTAAGGACTAGTTCACCAGGGGTATATTACTAACTAAGGACTAGTTGACCAGGGGTATATTACTAACTAAGGACTAGTTCACCAGGGGAATATTACTAACTAAGGACTAGTTCATCAGGGGTATATTACTAAGGACTAGTTCATCAGGGGTATATTATTAAGGACTAGATCACCAGGGGAATATTACTAAGGACTAGTTCATCAGGGGTATATTACTAAGGACTAGTTCATCAGGGGTATATTACTAACTAAGGACTAGTTGACCAGGGGTATATTACTAACTAAGGACTAGTTCGTCAGGGGTATATTAATAAGGACTAGTTCACCAGGGGTAAATTACTAACTAAGGACTAGTTCAGCAGGGGAATATTACTAACTAAGGACTAGTTCACCAGGGGTATTTTACTAAGGACTAGTTAACCAGGGGAATATTACTAAGGACTAGTTCATCAGGGGTATATTACTAACTAAGGACTAGTTGACCAGGGGTATATTACTAACTAAGGACTAGTTCACCAGGGGTATATTCCTAACTAAGGACTAGTTCACCATGGGTATATTACTAACTAAGGACTAGATCACCAGGGGTATATTACTAACTAAGGACTAGTTGACCAGGGGTATATTACTAACTAAGGACTAGTTCACCAGGGGTATATTACTAAGGACTAGTTGACCAGGGGAATATTACTAACTAAGGACTAGTTCAGCAGAGGAATATTACTAACTAAGGACTAGTTCACCAGGGGTATTTTACTAACTAAGGACTAGTTCATCAGGGGTATATTAATAAGGACTAGTTGACCAGGGGTATATTACTACGGACTAGTTGACCAGGGGTATATTACTAACTAAGGACTAGTTCACCAGGGGTATATTACTAAGGACTAGTTGACCAGGAGTATATTACTAACTAAGGACTAGTTGACCAGGGGTATATTACTAAGGACTAGTTGACCAGGGGTATATTACTAAGGACTAGTTGACCAGGGGAATATTACTAAGGACTAGTTCATCAGGGGTATATTACTAACTAAGGACTAGTTCACCAGGGGTATATTACTAACTAAGGACTAGTTGACCAGGGGTATATTACTAACTAAGGACTAGTTCACCAGGGGTATATTACTAACTAAGGACTAGTTCACCAGGGGTATATTACTAACTAAGGACTAATTGACCAGGGGTATATTACTAACTAAGGACTAGTTGACCAGGGGTATATTACTAACTAAGGACTAGTTCACCAGGGGAATAGTACTAACTAAGGACTAGTTCACCAGGGGTATATTACTAACTAAGGACTAGTTCACCAGGGGAATATTACTAACTAAGGACTAGTTCATCAGGGGTATATTACTAAGGACTAGTTCATCAGGGGTATATTATTAAGGACTAGTTCACCAGGGGTATATAACTAAGGACTAGTTCATCAGGGGTATATTACTAAGGACTAGTTCACCAGGGGTATATTACTAACTAAGGACTAGTTGACCAGGTGTATATTACTAAGGACTAATTGACCAGGGGTATATTACTAAGGACTAGTTGACCAGGGGTATATTACTAAGGACTAGTTGACCAGGGGTATATTACTAAGGACTAGTTGACCAGGGGAATATTACTATGGACTAGTTCATCAGGGGTATATGACTAAGGACTAGTTGACCAGGGGTATATTACTAACTAAGGACTAGTTCACCAGGGGTATATTACTAACTAAGGAGTAGTTCATCAGGGGTATATTACTAAGGACTAGATCACCAGGGGAATATTACTAACTAAGGACTAGTTCACCAGGGGTATTTTACTAAGGACTAGTTCATCAAGGGTATATTACTAACTAAGGACTAGTTGACCAGGGGTATATTACTAACTAAGGACTAGTTCATCAGGGGTATATTAATAAGGACTAGATCACCAGGGGAATATTACTAAGGACTAGTTCATCAGGGGTATATTACTAAGGACTAGTTCATCAGGGGTATATTACTAACTAAGGACTAGTTGACCAGGGGTATATTACTAACTAAGGACTAGTTCGTCAGAAGTATATAAATAAGGACTAGTTCACCAGGGGTATATTACTAACTAAGGACTAGTTGACCAGGGGTATATTACTAAGGACTAGTTGACCAGGGGTATATTACTAAGGACTAGTTAACCAGGAGAATATTACTAAGGACTAGTTCATCAGGGGTATATTACTAACTAAGGACTAGTTGACCAGGGGTATATTACTAACTAAGGACTAGTTCACCAGGGGTATATTTCTAACTAAGGACTAGTTCACCATGGGTATATTACTAACTAAGGACTAATTGATCAGGGGTATATTACTAACTAAGGACTAGTTGACAAGGGGTATATTACTAACCAAGGACTAGCTCACCAGGGGAATAGTACTAACTAAGGACTAGTTCACCAGGGGTATATTACTAACTAAGGACTAGTTCATCAGGGGTATATTACTAAGGACTAGATCACCAGGGGAATATTACTAACTAAGGACTAGTTCACCAGGGGTATATTACTAACTAAGGACTAGTTGACCAGGGGTATATTACTAACTAAGGACTAGTTCACCAGGGGTATATTACTAACTAAGGACTAGTTGACCAGGGGTATATTACTAACTAAGGACTAGTTCACCAGGGGTATATTACTAAGGACTAGTTGACCAGGGGAATAGTACTAACTAAGGACTAGTTCACCAGGGGTATATTACTAAGGACTAGTTCACCAGGGGAATATTACTAACTAAGGACTAGTTCAGCAGGGGAATATTACTAACTAAGGACTAGTTCACCAGGGGTATATTACTAACTAAGGACTAGTTCATCAGGGGTATATTAATAAGGACTAGTTGACCAGGGGTATATTACTACGGACTAGTTGACCAGGGGTATATTACTAACTAAGGACTAGTTCACCAGGGGTATATTACTAAGGACTAGTTGACCAGGGGTATATTACTAACTAAGGACTAGTTGACCAGGGGTATATTACTAACTAAGGACTAGTTGACCAGGTGTATATTACTAAGGATTAGTTGACCAGGGGTATATTACTAAGGACTAGTTGACCAGGGGTATATTACTAAGGACTAGTTGACCAGGGGAATATTACTAAGGACTAGTTCATCAGGGGTATATTACTAACTAAGGACTAGTTCACCAGGGGTATATTACTAACTAAGGACTAGTTGACCAGGGGTATATTACTAACTAACGACTAGTTCACCAGGGGTATATTACTAACTAAGGACTAGTTCACCAGGGGTATATTACTAACTAAGGACTAATTGACCAGGGGTATATTACTAACTAAGGACTAGTTGACCAGGGGTATATTACTAACTAAGGACTAGTTCACCAGGGGAATAGTACTAACTAAGGACTAGTTCACCAGGGGTATATTACTAACTAAGGACTAGTTGACCAGGGGAATATTACTAACTAAGGACTAGTTCATCAGGGGTATATTATTAAGGACTAGTTCACCAGGGGTATATAACTAAGGACTAGTTCATCAGGGGTATATTACTAAGGACTAGTTGACCAGGTGTATATTACTAAGGACTAGTTGACCAGGGGTATATTACTAAGGACTAGTTGACCAGGGGTATATTACTAAGGACTAGTTGACCAGGGGAATATTACTATGGACTAGTTCATCAGGGGTATATTACTAAGGACTAGTTGACCAGGGGTATATTACTAACTAAGGACTAGTTCACCAGGGGTATATTACTAACTAAGGACTAATTGACCAGGGGTATATTACTAACTAAGGACTAGTTGACCAGGGGTATATTACTAACTAAGGACTAGTTCACCAGGGGAATAGTACTAACTAAGGACTAGTTCACCAGGGGAATATTACTAACTAAGGACTAGTTCATCAGGGGTATATTACTAAGGACTAGTTCATCAGGGGTATATTATTAAGGACTAGTTCACCAGGGGTATATAACTAAGGACTAGTTCATCAGGGGTATATTACTAAGGACTAGTTCACCAGGGGTATATTACTAACTAAGGACTAGTTGACCAGGTGTATATTACTAAGGACTAGTTGACCAGGGGTATATTACTAAGGACTAGTTGACCAGGGGTATATTACTAAGGACTAGTTGACCAGGGGTATATTACTAAGGACTAGTTGACCAGGGGAATATTACTATGGACTAGTTCATCAGGGGTATATTACTAAGGACTAGTTGACCAGGGGTATATTACTAACTAAGGACTAGTTCACCAGGGGTATATTACTAACTAAGGACTAGTTCAATATACCCCTAGCTCACCCCTCACAGTTTTGGGGGATTTCAACCTCCCTATGTCCACATTTGACTCATTTCTCTCTGCCTCCTTATTTCCACTCCTCTCCTCTTTTGACCTCACCCTCTCACCGTCCCCCCCTACTCACAAGGCAGGCAATACGCTTGACCTCATCTTCACTAGATGCTGCTCCTCTACTAATCTCACTGCAACTCCCCTCCATGTCTCCGACCACTACTTTGTTTCCTTTTCTCTCTCACTCTCCTCCCACACTACTCACTCTGCCCCTACACAGATGGTAATGCGCCGCCGCAACCTTCGCTCTCTCTCTCCCACTACTCTCTCCTCTTCCATCCTATCATCTCTTCCCTCTGCTCAATCCTTCTCCCTCCAATCTCCTGATTCTGCCTCCTCAACCCTCCTCTCCTCCCTTTCTGCATCCTTTGACTCTCTGTGTCCCCTATCCTCCCGGCCGGCTCGGTCCTCCCGTCCAGCTCCGTGGCTTGATGACTCATTGCGAGCTCACAGAACAGAGCTCCGGGCAGCGGAGCGGAAATGGAAGAAAACTAAACTCCCTGCCGACCTGGCATCTTTTCACTCCCTCCTCTCTACATTTTCTTCATCTGTTTCTGCTGCTAAGGCCACCTTCTACCACTCTAAATTCCAAGCATCTGCCTCTAACCCTAGGAAGCTCTTTGCCACATTTTCCTCCCTCCTGAATCCCCCCCCCCCCCCCCCTCCTCTCTCTCTGTGGATGACTTCGTCAACCACTTTGAAAAGAAGGTTGACGACATCCGATCCTCGTTTGTTAAGTCTAATGACACTGCTGGTCCTGCTCACACTGCCCTACCCTATGCTTTGACTTCTTTCTCCCCTCTCTCTCCAGATAAAATCCTGCGACTTGTGACTGCAGGCCGCCCAACAACCTGCCCACTTGACCCCATCCCCTCCTCCCTTCTCCAGACCATCTCCGGTGACCTTCTCCCCTACCTCACCTCGCTGATCAACTCATCCTTGACCGCTGGCCATGTCCCTTCCGTCTTCAAGAGAGCGAGAGTTGCTCCCCTTCTCAAAAAACCAACACTCGACCCCACTGATGTCAACAACTACAGACCAGTATCCCTTCTTTCTTTTCTTTCCAAAACTATTGAGCGTGCCGTCTTTAGCCAACTCTCTTGCTATCTCTCTCAGAATGACCTTCTTGATCCAAACCAATCAGGTTTCAGGACTGGTCATTCAACTGAGACTGCTCTTCTCTGTGTCACGGAGACTCTCCGCACTGCTAAAGCTAACTCTCTCTCCTCTGCTCTTGTCCTTCTAGACCTGTCTGCTGCCTTTGATACTGTGAACCATCAGATCCTCCTCTCCACCCTCTCCGAGCTGGGCATCTCCGGCGCGGCTCACTCCTGGATTGCGTCCTACCTGACCGGTCGCTCCTACCAAGTGGCGTGGCAGGAAGCTGTCTCCGCACCACGTGCTCTCACCACTGGTGTCCCCCAGGGCTCGGTTCTAGGCCCTCTCCTTTTCTCCCTATACACCAAGTCACTTGGCTCTGTCATATCCTCACATGGCCTTTCCTATCATTGCTACGCTGACGATACACAACTAATCTTCTCCTTTCCCCCTTCTGATAACCAGGTGGCGAATCGCATCTCTGCATGTCTGGCAGACATATCAGTATGGATGACGGATCACCACCTCAAGCTGAACCCTGGCAAGACGGAGCTGCTCTTCCTCCCGGGGAAGGACTGCCCGTTCCATGATCTCGCCATCACGGTTGACAACTCCGCTGTGTCCTCCTCCCAGAGTGCAAAGAGCCTAGGCGTGACCCTGGACAACACCCTGTCGTTCTCCGCCAACATCAAGGCGGTGACCCGCTCCTGCAGGTTCATGCTCTACAACATTCGGAGAGTGCGATCCTGCCTTACACAGGAAGCGGCGCAGGTCCTGGTCCAGGCACTTGTCATCTCCCGTCTGGACTACTGCAACTCGCTGTTGGCTGGCCTCCCTGCCTGTGCCATTAAACCCCTACAACTCATCCAGAATGCCGCAGCCCGTCTGGTGTTCAACCTTCCCAAGTTCTCTCACGTCACCCCCCTCCTCCGCACACTCCACTGGCTTCCAGTTGAAGCTCGCATCCGCTACAAGACCATGGTGCTTGCCTATGGAGCAGTGAGGGGAACGGCACCTCTGTACCTTCAGGCTCTGATCAGTCCCTACACCCAAACGAGGGCATTGCGTTCATCCACCTCTGGCCTGCTGGCTCCCCTTCCTCTGCGGAAGCATAGCTCCCGCTCAGCCCAGTCAAAACTGTTCGCTGCTCTGGCACCCCAATGGTGGAACAAGCTCCCTCACGACGCCAGGACAGCGGAGTCACTCACCACCTTCCGGAGACATTTGAAACCCCACCTCTTTAAGGAATACCTGGGATAGGATAAAGTATTCCTTCTAACCCCCCCCCCCCCCCCCCCCCAAATTGTAAAGTGGTTATCCCACTGGCTATAGGGTGAACGCACCAATTTGTGAGTCGCTCTGGCTAAGAGCGTCTGCTAAATGACGTTAATGTGCCCTTGAGCAAGGCACTTAACCCTAATTGCTCCTGTAAGTCGCTCTGGATAAGAGCGTCTGCTAAATGACTAAAATGTAAATGTAAATGTAGTTGACCAGGGGTATATTACTAACTAAGGACTAGTTCACCAGGGGTATATTACTAACTAAGGACTAGTTCATCAGGGGTATATTACTAAGGACTAGATCACCAGGGGAATATTACTAACTAAGGACTAGTTCACCAGGGGTATATTACTAAGGACTAGTTCATCAGGGGTATATTACTAACTAAGGACTAGTTGACCAGGGGTATATTACTAACTAAGGACTAGTTCGTCAGGGGTATATTAATAATGACTAGTTCACCAGGGGTATATTACTAACTAAGGACTAGTTGACCAGGGGTATATTACTAAGGACTAGTTGACCAGGGGTATATTACTAAGGACTAGTTAACCAGGGGAATATTACTAAGGACTAGTTAATCAGGGGTATATTACTAACTAAGGACTAGTTGACCAGGGGTATATTACTAACTAAGGACTAGTTCACCAGGGGTATATTCCTAACTAAGGACTAGTTCACCATGGGTATATTACTAACTAAGGACTAATTGACCAGGGGTATATTACTAACTAAGGACTAGTTGACCAGGGGTATATTACTAACCAAGGACTAGTTCACCAGGGGAATAGTACTAACTAAGGACTAGTTCACCAGGGGTATATTACTAACTAAGGACTAGTTCATCAGGGGTATATTACTAAGGACTAGATCACCAGGGGAATATTACTAACTAAGGACTAGTTCACCAGGGGTATATTACTAACTAAGGACTAGTTGACCAGGGGTATATTACTAACTAAGGACTAGTTCACCAGGGGTATATTACTAAGGACTAGTTGACCAGGGGAATAGTACTAACTAAGGACTAGTTCACCAGGGGTATATTACTAAGGACTAGTTCACCAGGGGAATATTACTAACTAAGGACTAGTTCAGCAGGGGAATATTACTAACTAAGGACTAGTTCACCAGGGGTATATTACTAACTAAGGACTAATTCATCAGGGGTATATTAATAAGGACTAGTTGACCAGGGGTATATTACTACGGACTAGTTGACCAGGGGTATATTACTAACTAAGGACTAGTTCACCAGGGGTATATTACTAAGGACTAGTTGACCAGGGGTATATTACTAACTAAGGACTAGTTGACCAGGGGTATATTACTAACTAAGGACTAGTTGACCAGGTGTATATTACTAAGGACTAGTTGACCAGGGGTATATTACTAAGGACTAGTTGACCAGGGGTATATTACTAAGGACTAGTTCATCAGGGGTATATTACTAACTAAGGACTAGTTCATCAGGGGTATATTACTAACTAAGGACTAGTTCACCAGGGGTATATTACTAACTAAGGACTAGTTGACCAGGGGTATATTACTAACTAAGGACTAGTTCACCAGGGGTATATTACTAACTAAGGACTAGTTCACCAGGGTTATATTACTAACTAAGGACTAATTGACCAGGGGTATATTACTAACTAAGGACTAGTTGACCAGGGGTATATTACTAACTAAGGACTAGTTCACCAGGGGAATAGTACTAACTAAGGACTAGTTCACCAGGGGTATATTACTAACTAAGGACTAGTTCACCAGGGGAATATTACTAACTAAGGACTAGTTCATCAGGGGTATATTACTAAGGACTAGTTCATCAGGGGTATATTATTAAGGACTAGTTCACCAGGGGTATATACCTAAGGACTAGTTCATCAGGAGTATATTACTAAGGACTAGTTCACCAGGGGTATATTACTAACTAAGGACTAGTTGACCAGGTGTATATTACTAAGGACTAGTTGACCAGGGGTATATTACTAAGGACTAGTTGACCAGGGGAATATTAATATGGACTAGTTCATCAGGGGTATATTACTAAGGACTAGTTGACCAGGGGTATATTACTAACTAAGGACTAGTTCACCAGGGGTATATTACTACCTAAGGACTAGTTGACCAGGGGTATATTACTAACTAAGGACTAGTTCACCAGGGGTATATTACTAACTAAGGACTAGTTGACCAGGGGTATATTACTAACTAAGGACTAGTTCACCAGGGGTATATTACTAACTAAGGACTAGTTCATCAGGGGTATATTACTAAGGACTAGATCACCAGGGGAATATTACTAACTAAGGACTAGTTCACCAGGGGTATATTACTATGGACTAGTTCATCAAGGGTATATTACTAACTAAGGACTAGTTGACCAGGGGTATATTACTAACTAAGGACTAGTTCATCAGGGGTATATTAATAAGGACTAGATCACCAGGGGAATATTACTAAGGACTAGTTCATCAGGGGTATATTACTAAGGACTAGTTCATCAGGGGTATATTACTAACTAAGGACTAGTTGACCAGGGGTATATTACTAACTAAGGACTAGTTCGTCAGGGGTATATTAATAAGGACTAGTTCACCAGGGGTAAATTACTAACTAAGGACTAGTTGACCAGGGGTATATTACTAAGGACTAGTTGACCAGGGGTATATTACTAAGGACTAGTTAACCAGGGGAATATTACTAAGGACTAGTTCATCAGGGGTATATTACTAACTAAGGACTAGTTGACCAGGGGTATATTACTAACTAAGGACTAGTTCACCAGGGGTATATTCCTAACTAAGGACTAGTTCACCATGGGTATATTACTAACTAAGGACTAATTGACCAGGGGTATATTACTAACTAAGGAATAGTTGACCAGGGGTATATTACTAACCAAGGACTAGTTCACCAGGGGAATAGTACTAACTAAGGACTAGTTCACCAGGGGTATATTACTAACTAAGGACTAGTTCATCAGGGGTATATTACTAAGGACTAGATCACCAGGGGAATATTACTAACTAATGACTAGTTCACCAGGGGTATATTACTAACTAAGGACTAGTTGACCAGGGGTATATTACTAACTAAGGACTAGTTCACCAGGGGTATATTACTAAGGACTAGTTAACCAGGGGAATATTACTAACTAAGGACTAGTTCAGCAGGGGAATATTACTAACTAAGGACTAGTTCACCAGGGGTATATTACTAACTAAGGACTAGTTCATCAGGGGTATATTAATAAGGACTAGTTGACCAGGGGTATATTACTACGGACTAGTTGACCAGGGGTATATTACTAACTAAGGACTAGTTCACCAGGGGTATATTACTAAGGACTAGTTGACCAGGGGTATATTACTAACTAAGGACTAGTTGACCAGGGGTATATTACTAAGGACTAGTTGACCAGGGGTATATTACTAAGGACTAGTTGACCAGGGGAATATTACTAAGGACTAGTTCATCAGGGGTATATTACTAACTAAGGACTAGTTCACCAGGGGTATATTACTAACTAAGGACTAGTTGACCAGGGGTATATTACTAACTAAGGACTAGTTCACCAGGGGTATATTACTAACTAAGGACTAGTTCACCAGGGGTATATTACTAACTAAGGACTAATTGACCAGGGGTATATTACTAACTAAGGACTAGTTGACCAGGGGTATATTACTAACTAAGGACTAGTTCACCAGGGGAATAGTACTAACTAAGGACTAGTTCACCAGGGGTATATTACTAACTAAGGACTAGTTCACCAGGGGAATATTACTAACTAAGGACTAATTCATCAGGGGTATATTACTAGGACTAGTTCATCAGGGGTATATTATTAAGGACTAGTTCACCAGGGGTATATAACTAAGGACTAGTTCATCAGGGGTATATTACTAAGGACTAGTTCACCAGGGGTATATTACTAACTAAGGACTAGTTGACCAGGTGTATATTACTAAGGACTAATTGACCAGGGGTATATTACTAAGGACTAGTTGACCAGGGGTATATTACTAAGGACTAGTTGACCAGGGGTATATTACTAAGGACTAGTTGACCAGGGGAATATTACTATGGACTAGTTCATCAGGGGTATATGACTAAGGACTAGTTGACCAGGGGTATATTACTAACTAAGGACTAGTTCACCAGGGGTATATTACTAACTAAGGACTAGTTCATCAGGGGTATATTACTAACTAAGGACTAGTTCATCAAGGGTATATTACTAACTAAGGACTAGTTGACCAGCGGTATATTACTAACTAAGGACTAGTTCATCAGGGGTATATTAATAAGGACTAGATCACCAGGGGAATATTACTAAGGACTAGTTCATCAGGGGTATATTACTAAGGACTAGTTCATCAGGGGTATATTACTAACTAAGGACTAGTTGACCAGGGGTATATTACTAACTAAGGACTAGTTCGTCAGAAGTATATAAATAAGGACTAGTTCACCAGGGGTATATTACTAACTAAGGACTAGTTGACCAGGGGTATATTACTAAGGACTAGTTGACCAGGGGTATATTACTAAGGACTAGTTAACCAGGAGAATATTACTAAGGACTAGTTCATCAGGGGTATATTACTAACTAAGGACTAGTTGACCAGGGGTATATTACTAACTAAGGACTAGTTCACCAGGGGTATATTACTAACTAAGGACTAGTTCACCATGGGTATATTACTAACTAAGGACTAATTGATCAGGGGTATATTACTAACTAAGGACTAGTTGACAAGGGGTATATTACTAACCAAGGACTAGCTCACCAGGGGAATAGTACTAACTAAGGACTAGTTCACCAGGGGTATATTACTAACTAAGGACTAGTTCATCAGGGGTATATTACTAAGGACTAGATCACCAGGGGAATATTACTAACGAAGGACTAGTTCACCAGGTGTATATTACTAACTAAGGACTAGTTGACCAGGGGTATATTACTAACTAAGGACTAGTTCACCAGGGGTATATTACTAACTAAGGACTAGTTGACCAGGGGTATATTACTAACTAAGGACTAGTTCACCAGGGGTATATTACTAAGGACTAGTTGACCAGGGGAATAGTACTAACTAAGGACTAGTTCACCAGGGGTATATTACTAAGGACTAGTTCACCAGGGGAATATTACTAACTAAGGACTAGTTCAGCAGGGGAATATTACTAACTAAGGACTAGTTCACCAGGGGTATATTACTAACTAAGGACTAGTTGACCAGGGGTATATTACTAACTAAGGACTAGTTCACCAGGGGTATATTACTAACTAAGGACTAGTTCACCAGGGGTATATTACTAACTAAGGACTAATTGACCAGGGGTATATTACTAACTAAGGACTAGTTGACCAGGGGTATATTACTAACTAAGGACTAGTTCACCAGGGGAATAGTACTAACTAAGGACTAGTTCACCAGGGGTATATTACTAACTAAGGACTAGTTCACCAGGGGAATATTACTAACTAAGGACTAATTCATCAGGGGTATATTACTAGGACTAGTTCATCAGGGGTATATTATTAAGGACTAGTTCACCAGGGGTATATAACTAAGGACTAGTTCATCAGGGGTATATTACTAAGGACTAGTTCACCAGGGGTATATTACTAACTAAGGACTAGTTGACCAGGTGTATATTACTAAGGACTAATTGACCAGGGGTATATTACTAAGGACTAGTTGACCAGGGGTATATTACTAAGGACTAGTTGACCAGGGGTATATTACTAAGGACTAGTTGACCAGGGGAATATTACTATGGACTAGTTCATCAGGGGTATATGACTAAGGACTAGTTGACCAGGGGTATATTACTAACTAAGGACTAGTTCACCAGGGGTATATTACTAACTAAGGACTAGTTCATCAGGGGTATATTACTAACTAAGGACTAGTTCATCAAGGGTATATTACTAACTAAGGACTAGTTGACCAGCGGTATATTACTAACTAAGGACTAGTTCATCAGGGGTATATTAATAAGGACTAGATCACCAGGGGAATATTACTAAGGACTAGTTCATCAGGGGTATATTACTAAGGACTAGTTCATCAGGGGTATATTACTAACTAAGGACTAGTTGACCAGGGGTATATTACTAACTAAGGACTAGTTCGTCAGAAGTATATAAATAAGGACTAGTTCACCAGGGGTATATTACTAACTAAGGACTAGTTGACCAGGGGTATATTACTAAGGACTAGTTGACCAGGGGTATATTACTAAGGACTAGTTAACCAGGAGAATATTACTAAGGACTAGTTCATCAGGGGTATATTACTAACTAAGGACTAGTTGACCAGGGGTATATTACTAACTAAGGACTAGTTCACCAGGGGTATATTACTAACTAAGGACTAGTTCACCATGGGTATATTACTAACTAAGGACTAATTGATCAGGGGTATATTACTAACTAAGGACTAGTTGACAAGGGGTATATTACTAACCAAGGACTAGCTCACCAGGGGAATAGTACTAACTAAGGACTAGTTCACCAGGGGTATATTACTAACTAAGGACTAGTTCATCAGGGGTATATTACTAAGGACTAGATCACCAGGGGAATATTACTAACGAAGGACTAGTTCACCAGGTGTATATTACTAACTAAGGACTAGTTGACCAGGGGTATATTACTAACTAAGGACTAGTTCACCAGGGGTATATTACTAACTAAGGACTAGTTGACCAGGGGTATATTACTAACTAAGGACTAGTTCACCAGGGGTATATTACTAAGGACTAGTTGACCAGGGGAATAGTACTAACTAAGGACTAGTTCACCAGGGGTATATTACTAAGGACTAGTTCACCAGGGGAATATTACTAACTAAGGACTAGTTCAGCAGGGGAATATTACTAACTAAGGACTAGTTCACCAGGGGTATATTACTAACTAAGGACTAGTTCATCAGGGGTATATTAATAAGGACTAGTTGACCAGGGGTATATTACTACGGACTAGTTGACCAGGGGTATATTACTAACTAAGGACTAGTTCACCAGGGGTATATTACTAAGGACTAGTTGACCAGGGGTATATTACTAACTAAGGACTAGTTGACCAGGGGTATATTACTAAGGACTAGTTGACCAGGGGTATATTACTAAGGACTAGTTGACCAGGGGAATATTACTAAGGACTAGTTCATCAGGGGTATATTACTAACTAAGGACTAGTTCACCAGGGGTATATTACTAACTAAGGACTAGTTGACCAGGGGTATATTACTAACTAAGGACTAGTTCACCAGGGGTATATTACTAACTAAGGACTAGTTCACCAGGGGTATATTACTAACTAAGGACTAATTGACCAGGGGTATATTACTAACTAAGGACTAGTTGACCAGGGGTATATTACTAACTAAGGACTAGTTCACCAGGGGAATAGTACTAACTAAGGACTAGTTCACCAGGGGTATATTACTAACTAAGGACTAGTTCACCAGGGGAATATTACTAACTAAGGACTAATTCATCAGGGGTATATTACTAGGACTAGTTCATCAGGGGTATATTATTAAGGACTAGTTCACCAGGGGTATATAACTAAGGACTAGTTCATCAGGGGTATATTACTAAGGACTAGTTCACCAGGGGTATATTACTAACTAAGGACTAGTTGACCAGGTGTATATTACTAAGGACTAATTGACCAGGGGTATATTACTAAGGACTAGTTGACCAGGGGTATATTACTAAGGACTAGTTGACCAGGGGTATATTACTAAGGACTAGTTGGCCAGGGGAATATTACTATGGACTAGTTCATCAGGGGTATATGACTAAGGACTAGTTGACCAGGGGTATATTACTAACTAAGGACTAGTTCACCAGGGGTATATTACTAACTAAGGACTAGTTCATCAGGGGTATATTACTAAGGACTAGATCACCAGGGGAATATTACTAACTAAGGACTAGTTCACCAGGGGTATATTACTAAGGACTAGTTCATCAAGGGTATATTACTAACTAAGGACTAGTTGACCAGCTGTATATTACTAACTAAGGACTAGTTCATCAGGGGTATATTAATAAGGACTAGATCACCAGGGGAATATTACTAAGGACTAGTTCATCAGGGGTATATTACTAAGGACTAGTTCATCAGGGGTATATTACTAACTAAGGACTAGTTGACCAGGGGTATATTACTAACTAAGGACTAGTTCACCATGGGTATATTACTAACTAAGGACTAGTTCACCAGGGGTATATTACTAACTAAGGACTAGTTGACCAGGGGTATATTACTAACTAAGGACTAGTTCACCAGGGGTATATTACTAAGGACTAGTTGACCAGGGGAATATTACTAACTAAGGACTAGTTCAGCAGAGGAATATTACTAACTAAGGACTAGTTCACCAGGGGTATTTTACTAACTAAGGACTAGTTCATCAGGGGTATATTAATAAGGACTAGTTGACCAGGGGTATATTACTACGGACTAGTTGACCAGGGGTATATTACTAACTAAGGACTAGTTCACCAGGGGTATATTACTAAGGACTAGTTGACCAGGAGTATATTACTAACTAAGGACTAGTTGACCAGGGGTATATTACTAAGGACTAGTTCACCAGGGGTATATTACTAACTAAGGACTAGTTGACCAGGTGTATATTACTAAGGACTAATTGACCAGGGGTATATTACTAAGGACTAGTTGACCAGGGGTATATTACTAAGGACTAGTTGACCAGGGGTATATTACTAAGGACTAGTTGACCAGGGGAATATTACTATGGACTAGTTCATCAGGGGTATATGACTAAGGACTAGTTGACCAGGGGTATATTACTAACTAAGGACTAGTTCACCAGGGGTATATTACTAACTAAGGAGTAGTTCATCAGGGGTATATTACTAAGGACTAGATCACCAGGGGAATATTACTAACTAAGGACTAGTTCACCAGGGGTATATTACTAAGGACTAGTTCATCAAGGGTATATTACTAACTAAGGACTAGTTGACCAGGGGTATATTACTAACTAAGGACTAGTTCATCAGGGGTATATTAATAAGGACTAGATCACCAGGGGAATATTACTAAGGACTAGTTCATCAGGGGTATATTACTAAGGACTAGTTCATCAGGGGTATATTACTAACTAAGGACTAGTTGACCAGGGGTATATTACTAACTAAGGACTAGTTCGTCAGAAGTATATAAATAAGGACTAGTTCACCAGGGGTATATTACTAACTAAGGACTAGTTGACCAGGGGTATATTACTAAGGACTAGTTGACCAGGGGTATATTACTAAGGACTAGTTAACCAGGAGAATATTACTAAGGACTAGTTCATCAGGGGTATATTACTAACTAAGGACTAGTTGACCAGGGGTATATTACTAACTAAGGACTAGTTCACCAGGGGTATATTTCTAACTAAGGACTAGTTCACCATGGGTATATTACTAACTAAGGACTAATTGATCAGGGGTATATTACTAACTAAGGACTAGTTGACAAGGGGTATATTACTAACCAAGGACTAGCTCACCAGGGGAATAGTACTAACTAAGGACTAGTTCACCAGGGGTATATTACTAACTAAGGACTAGTTCATCAGGGGTATATTACTAAGGACTAGATCACCAGGGGAATATTACTAACTAAGGACTAGTTCACCAGGGGTATATTACTAACTAAGGACTAGTTGACCAGGGGTATATTACTAACTAAGGACTTGTTCACCAGGGGTATATTACTAACTAAGGACTAGTTGACCAGGGGTATATTACTAACTAAGGACTAGTTCACCAGGGGTATATTACTAAGGACTAGTTGACCAGGGGAATATTACTAACTAAGGACTAGTTCAGCAGGGGAATATTACTAACTAAGGACTAGTTCACCAGGGGTATATTACTAACTAAGGACTAGTTCATCAGGGGTATATTAATAAGGACTAGTTGACCAGGGGTATATTACTACGGACTAGTTGACCAGGGGTATATTACTAACTAAGGACTAGTTCACCAGGGGTATATTACTAAGGACTAGTTGACCAGGGGTATATTACTAACTAAGGACTAGTTGACCAGGGGTATATTACTAAGGACTAGTTGACCAGGGGTATATTACTAAGGACTAGTTGACCAGGGGAATATTACTAAGGACTAGTTCATCAGGGGTATATTACTAACTAAGGACTAGTTCACCAGGGGTATATTACTAACTAAGGACTAGTTGACCAGGGGTATATTACTAACTAAGGACTAGTTCACCAGGGGTATATTACTAACTAAGGACTAGTTCACCAGGGGTATATTACTAACTAAGGACTAATTGACCAGGGGTATATTACTAACTAAGGACTAGTTGACCAGGGGTATATTACTAACTAAGGACTAGTTCACCAGGGGAATAGTACTAACTAAGGACTAGTTCACCAGGGGTATATTACTAACTAAGGACTAGTTCACCAGGGGAATATTACTAACTAAGGACTAATTCATCAGGGGTATATTACTAGGACTAGTTCATCAGGGGTATATTATTAAGGACTAGTTCACCAGGGGTATATAACTAAGGACTAGTTCATCAGGGGTATATTACTAAGGACTAGTTCACCAGGGGTATATTACTAACTAAGGACTAGTTGACCAGGTGTATATTACTAAGGACTAATTGACCAGGGGTATATTACTAAGGACTAGTTGACCAGGGGTATATTACTAAGGACTAGTTGACCAGGGGTATATTACTAAGGACTAGTTGACCAGGGGAATATTACTATGGACTAGTTCATCAGGGGTATATGACTAAGGACTAGTTGACCAGGGGTATATTACTAACTAAGGACTAGTTCACCAGGGGTATATTACTAACTAAGGACTAGTTCATCAGGGGTATATTACTAAGGACTAGATCACCAGGGGAATATTACTAACTAAGGACTAGTTCATCAAGGGTATATTACTAACTAAGGACTAGTTGACCAGCGGTATATTACTAACTAAGGACTAGTTCATCAGGGGTATATTAATAAGGACTAGATCACCAGGGGAATATTACTAAGGACTAGTTCATCAGGGGTATATTACTAAGGACTAGTTCATCAGGGGTATATTACTAACTAAGGACTAGTTGACCAGGGGTATATTACTAACTAAGGACTAGTTCGTCAGAAGTATATAAATAAGGACTAGTTCACCAGGGGTATATTACTAACTAAGGACTAGTTGACCAGGGGTATATTACTAAGGACTAGTTGACCAGGGGTATATTACTAAGGACTAGTTAACCAGGAGAATATTACTAAGGACTAGTTCATCAGGGGTATATTACTAACTAAGGACTAGTTGACCAGGGGTATATTACTAACTAAGGACTAGTTCACCAGGGGTATATTACTAACTAAGGACTAGTTCACCATGGGTATATTACTAACTAAGGACTAATTGATCAGGGGTATATTACTAACTAAGGACTAGTTGACAAGGGGTATATTACTAACCAAGGACTAGCTCACCAGGGGAATAGTACTAACTAAGGACTAGTTCACCAGGGGTATATTACTAACTAAGGACTAGTTCATCAGGGGTATATTACTAAGGACTAGATCACCAGGGGAATATTACTAACTAAGGACTAGTTCACCAGGTGTATATTACTAACTAAGGACTAGTTGACCAGGGGTATATTACTAACTAAGGACTAGTTCACCAGGGGTATATTACTAACTAAGGACTAGTTGACCAGGGGTATATTACTAACTAAGGACTAGTTCACCAGGGGTATATTACTAAGGACTAGTTGACCAGGGGAATAGTACTAACTAAGGACTAGTTCACCAGGGGTATATTACTAAGGACTAGTTCACCAGGGGAATATTACTAACTAAGGACTAGTTCAGCAGGGGAATATTACTAACTAAGGACTAGTTCACCAGGGGTATATTACTAACTAAGGACTAGTTCATCAGGGGTATATTAATAAGGACTAGTTGACCAGGGGTATATTACTACGGACTAGTTGACCAGGGGTATATTACTAACTAAGGACTAGTTCACCAGGGGTATATTACTAAGGACTAGTTGACCAGGGGTATATTACTAACTAAGGACTAGTTGACCAGGGGTATATTACTAAGGACTAGTTGACCAGGGGTATATTACTAAGGACTAGTTGACCAGGGGAATATTACTAAGGACTAGTTCATCAGGGGTATATTACTAACTAAGGACTAGTTCACCAGGGGTATATTACTAACTAAGGACTAGTTGACCAGGGGTATATTACTAACTAAGGACTAGTTCACCAGGGGTATATTACTAACTAAGGACTAGTTCACCAGGGGTATATTACTAACTAAGGACTAATTGACCAGGGGTATATTACTAACTAAGGACTAGTTGACCAGGGGTATATTACTAACTAAGGACTAGTTCACCAGGGGAATAGTACTAACTAAGGACTAGTTCACCAGGGGTATATTACTAACTAAGGACTAGTTCACCAGGGGAATATTACTAACTAAGGACTAATTCATCAGGGGTATATTACTAGGACTAGTTCATCAGGGGTATATTATTAAGGACTAGTTCACCAGGGGTATATAACTAAGGACTAGTTCATCAGGGGTATATTACTAAGGACTAGTTCACCAGGGGTATATTACTAACTAAGGACTAGTTGACCAGGTGTATATTACTAAGGACTAATTGACCAGGGGTATATTACTAAGGACTAGTTGACCAGGGGTATATTACTAAGGACTAGTTGACCAGGGGTATATTACTAAGGACTAGTTGACCAGGGGAATATTACTATGGACTAGTTCATCAGGGGTATATGACTAAGGACTAGTTGACCAGGGGTATATTACTAACTAAGGACTAGTTCACCAGGGGTATATTACTAACTAAGGACTAGTTCATCAGGGGTATATTACTAAGGACTAGATCACCAGGGGAATATTACTAACTAAGGACTAGTTCACCAGGGGTATATTACTAAGGACTAGTTCATCAATGGTATATTACTAACTAAGGACTAGTTGACCAGCGGTATATTACTAACTAAGGACTAGTTCATCAGGGGTATATTAATAAGGACTAGATCACCAGGGGAATATTACTAAGGACTAGTTCATCAGGGGTATATTACTAAGGACTAGTTCATCAGGGGTATATTACTAACTAAGGACTAGTTGACCAGGGGTATATTACTAACTAAGGACTAGTTCACCAGGGGTATATTCCTAACTAAGGACTAGTTCACCATGGGTATATTACTAACTAAGGACTAGTTCACCAGGGGTATATTACTAACTAAGGACTAGTTGACCAGGGGTATATTACTAACTAAGGACTAGTTCACCAGGGGTATATTACTAAGGACTAGTTGACCAGGGGAATATTACTAACTAAGGACTAGTTCAGCAGAGGAATATTACTAACTAAGGACTAGTTCACCAGGGGTATTTTACTAACTAAGGACTAGTTCATCAGGGGTATATTAATAAGGACTAGTTGACCAGGGGTATATTACTACGGACTAGTTGACCAGGGGTATATTACTAACTAAGGACTAGTTCACCAGGGGTATATTACTAAGGACTAGTTGACCAGGAGTATATTACTAACTAAGGACTAGTTGACCAGGGGTATATTACTAAGGACTAGTTGACCAGGGGTATATTACTAAGGACTAGTTGACCAGGGGAATATTACTAAGGACTAGTTCATCAGGGGTATATTACTAACTAAGGACTAGTTCACCAGGGGTATATTACTAACTAAGGACTAGTTGACCAGGGGTATATTACTAACTAAGGACTAGTTCACCAGGGGTATATTACTAACTAAGGACTAGTTCACCAGGGGTATATTACTAACTAAGGACTAATTGACCAGGGGTATATTACTAACTAAGGACTAGTTGACCAGGGGTATATTACTAACTAAGGACTAGTTCACCAGGGGAATAGTACTAACTAAGGACTAGTTCACCAGGGGTATATTACTAACTAAGGACTAGTTCACCAGGGGAATATTACTAACTAAGGACTAGTTCATCAGGGGTATATTACTAAGGACTAGTTCATCAGGGGTATATTATTAAGGACTAGTTCACCAGGGGTATATAACTAAGGACTAGTTCATCAGGGGTATATTACTAAGGACTAGTTCACCAGGGGTATATTACTAACTAAGGACTAGTTGACCAGGTGTATATTACTAAGGACTAATTGACCAGGGGTATATTACTAAGGACTAGTTGACCAGGGGTATATTACTAAGGACTAGTTGACCAGGGGTATATTACTAAGGACTAGTTGACCAGGGGAATATTACTATGGACTAGTTCATCAGGGGTATATGACTAAGGACTAGTTGACCAGGGGTATATTACTAACTAAGGACTAGTTCACCAGGGGTATATTACTAACTAAGGAGTAGTTCATCAGGGGTATATTACTAAGGACTAGATCACCAGGGGAATATTACTAACTAAGGACTAGTTCACCGGGGGTATATTACTAAGGACTAGTTCATCAAGGGTATATTACTAACTAAGGACTAGTTGACCAGGGGTATATTACTAACTAAGGACTAGTTCATCAGGGGTATATTAATAAGGACTAGATCACCAGGGGAATATTACTAAGGACTAGTTCATCAGGGGTATATTACTAAGGACTAGTTCATCAGGGGTATATTACTAACTAAGGACTAGTTGACCAGGGGTATATTACTAACTAAGGACTAGTTCGTCAGAAGTATATAAATAAGGACTAGTTCACCAGGGGTATATTACTAACTAAGGACTAGTTGACCAGGGGTATATTACTAAGGACTAGTTGACCAGGGGTATATTACTAAGGACTAGTTAACCAGGAGAATATTACTAAGGACTAGTTCATCAGGGGTATATTACTAACTAAGGACTAGTTGACCAGGGGTATATTACTAACTAAGGACTAGTTCACCAGGGGTATATTTCTAACTAAGGACTAGTTCACCATGGGTATATTACTAACTAAGGACTCCCGTTACGGGGTCTGAGACGCCGAAGGCTCCCACCATTAGCTCTGACAAATTGAAAACCCTAGTCATTGGCGACTCCATTACCCGCAGTATTAGACTTAAAACGAATCACCCAGCGATCATACACTGTTTACCAGGGGGCAGGGCTACCGACGTTAAGGCTAATCTAAAGATGGTGCTGGCTAAAGCTAAAACTGGCGAGTGTAGAGAGTATAGAGATATTGTTATCCACGTCGGCACCAACGATGTTAGGATGAAACAGTCAGAGGTCACCAAGTGCAACATAGCTTCAGCGTGTAAATCAGCTAGAAAGATGTGTCGGCATCGAGTAATTGTCTCTGGCCCCCTCCCAGTTAGGGGAAGTGACGAGCTCTACAGCAGAGTCTCAGCACTTAATCGCTGGTTGAAAACTGTTTTCTGCCCCTCCCAAAAGATAACATTTGTGGATAATTGGCCCTCTTTCTGGGACTCACCCACAAACAGGATCAAGCCTGACCTGCTGAGGAGTGACGGACTCCATCCTAGCTGGAGGGGTGCTCTCCTCTTATCTACCAACATAGATAGGGCTCTAACTCCTTTAGCCCCACAGTGAAATAGGGTGCAGGCCAGGCAGCAGGCTGTTAGCCAACCTGCCAGCTTAGTGGAGTCTGCCAATAGCATAGTCAGTGTAGTCAGCTCAGCCATACCCATTGAGACTGTGTCTGTGCCTCGACCTAGGTTGGGCAAAACTAAACATGGTGGTGTCCACCCTAGCAATCTTATTAGGATAAAGACCTCCTCCATTCCTGCCATTATTGAAAGAGATCGTGATACCTCACATCTCAAAATAGGGTTACTTAATGTTAGATCCCTCACTTCAAAGGCAGTCATAGTCAATGAACTAATCACTGATCATAATCTTGATGTGATTGGCCTGACTGAAACATGGCTTAAGCCTGATGAATTTGCTGTGTTAAATGAGGCCTCACCTCCTGGTTACACTAGTGACCATATTCCCCGTGCATCCCGCAAAGGCGGAGGTGTTGCTAACATTTACGATAGCAAATTTCAATTTACAAAAAAAAAAATGACGTTTTCATCTTTCGAGCTTCTAGTCATGAAATCTATGCAGCCTACTCAATCACTTTTTATAGCTACTGTTTACAGGCCTCCTGGGCCATATACAGCGTTCCTCTCTGAGTTTCCTGAATTCCTATCAGACCTTGTAGTCATAGCAGATCATATTCTAATTTTTGGTGATTTTAATATTCACATGGAGAAGTCCACAGACCCACTCCAAAAGTCCTTCGGAGCCATTATCGACTCAGTGGGTTTTGTCCAACATGTCTCTGGACCTACTCACTGCCACAGTCATACTCTGGACCTAGTTTTGTCCCATGGAATAAATGTTGTAGATCTTAATGTTTTTCCACAAAATCCTGGACTATCGGACCACCATTTTATTACGTTTGCAATCGCAACAAATAATCTGCTCAGACCCCAACCAAGGAGCATCAAAAGTCGTGCTATAAATTCTCAGACAACACAAAAATTCATTGATGCCCTTCCAGACCCCTTCTGCCTACCCAAGGACGTCAGAGGACAAAAATCAGTTAACCACTTAACTGAGGAACTAAATTTAACCTTGCACAATACCCTAGATGCAGTTGCACCCCTAAAAACGAAAAACATTTGTCATAAGAAACTAGCTCCCTGGTATACAGAAAATACCCGAGCTTTGAAGCAAGCTTCCAGGAAATTGGAACGGAAATGGCGCCACACCAAACTGGAAGTCTTCCGACTAGCTTGGAAAGACAGTACCGTGCAGTACCGAAGAGCCCTCACTGCTGCTCGATCATCCTACTTTTCCAAATTAATCGAGGAAAATAAGAACAATCCAAAATTTCTTTTTGATACTGTTGCAAAGCTAACTAAAAAGCAGCATTCCCTAAGAGAGGATGGTTTTCACTTCAGCAGTGATAAATTCATGAACTTCTTTGAGGAAAAGATCATGACCATTAGAAAGCAAATTACGGACTCCTCTTTGAATCTGCGTATTCCTCCAGGGCTTAGCTGTCCTGGATCTGCACAGCTCTGCGAGGGCCTGGGATCGGGAGAGACACTTAAGTGTTTTAGTACTATATCTCTTGACACAATGATGAAAATAATCATGGCCTCTAAACCTTCAAGCTGCATACTGGATCCTATTCCTACTAAACTGCTGAAGGAGCTGCTTCCTGTGCTTGGCCCTCCTATGTTGAACATAATAAACAGCTCTCTATCCACCGGATGTGTACCAAACTCACTAAAAGTGGCAGTGATAAAGCCTCTCTTGAAAAAGCCAAACCTTGACCCGGAAAATATAAAAAACTATCGGCCAATATCGAATCTTCCATTCCTCTCAAAAATTTTAGAAAAAGCTGTTGCGCAGCAACTCACTGCCTTTCTGAAGACAAACAATGTATACGAAATGCTTCAGTCTGGTTTTAGACCCCATCATAGCACTGAGACTGCACTTGTGAAGGTGGTAAATGACCTTTTAATGGCGTCAGACCGAGGCTCTGCATCTGTCCTCGTGCTACTAGACCTTAGTGCTGCCTTTGACACCATCGATCACCACATTCTTTTGGAGAGACTGGAAACCCAAATTGGTCTACACGGACAAGTTCTGGCCTGGTTTAGATCCTACCTGTCGGAAAGATATCAGTTTGTCTCTGTGAATGGTCTGTCCTCCGACAAATCAACTGTACATTTCGGTGTTCCTCAAGGTTCCGTTTTAGGACCACTATTGTTTTCACTATATATTTTACCTCTTGGGGATGTTATTCGAAAACATAATGTTAACTTTCACTGCTATGCGGATGACACACAGCTGTACATTTCAATGAAGCATGGTGAAGCCCCAAAATTGCCCTCGCTAGAAGCCTGTGTTTCAGACATAAGGAAGTGGATGGCTGAAAACTTTTTACTTTTAAACTCGGACAAAACAGAGATGCTTGTTCTAGGTCCCAAGAAACAAAGAGATCTTCTGTTAAATCTGACAATTCATCTTGATGGTTGTAAAGTCGTCTCAAATAAAACTGTGAAGGACCTAGGCGTTACTCTTGACCCTGATCTCTCTTTTGACGAACATATCAAGACTGTTTCAAGGACAGCTTTTTTCCATCTACGTAACATTGCAAAAATCAGAAATTTTCTGTCCAAAAATGATGCAGAAAAATTAATCCATGCATTTGTTACTTCTAGATTAGACTACTGCAATGCTCTATTTTCCGGCTACCCGGATAAAGCACTAAATAAACTTCAGTTAGTGCTAAATACGGCTGCTAGAATCCTGACTAGAACCAAGAAATTTGATCATATTACTCCAGTGCTAGCTTCCCTACACTGGCTTCCTGTTAAGGCAAGGGCTGATTTCAAGGTTTTACTGTTAACCTATAAAGCGTTACATGGGCTTGCTCCTACCTATCTTTCCGAGTTGGTCCTGCCGTACATACCAATACGTACGCTACGGTCACAAGACGCAGGCCTCCTAATTGTCCCTAGAATTTCTAAGCAAACAGCGGGAGGCAGGGCTTTCTCCTATAGATCTCCATTTTTATGGAACAGTCTGCCTACCCATGTGAGAGACGCAGACTCGGTCTCAACCTTTAAGTCTTTACTGAAGACTTATCTCTTCAGTAGGTCATATGATTGAGTGTAGTCTGGCCCAGGAGTGTGAAGGTGAACGGAAAGGCTGGAGCAACGAACAGCCCTTGCTGTCTCTGCCAGGCCGGTTCCCCTCTCCACTGGGGTTCTCTGCCTCTAACCCTGTTGCAGGGGCTGAGTCACTGGCCTGCTGGTGCTCTTTCATGCCGTCCCTGGGAGGGGTGCGTCACTTGAGTGGGTTGAGTTACTGACGTGATCTTCCTGTCTGGGTTGGCGCCCCCCCCCCCCCTTGGTTTGTGCTGTGGTGGAGACCTCTGTGGGCTATACTCGGCCTTGTCTCAGGATTGTAAGTTGGTGGTTGGGGATATCCCTCTAGTGGTGCGGGGGCTGTGCTTTGGCGGAGTGGGTGGGGTTATATCCTTCCTGTTTGGCCCTGTCCGGGGGTTTCTTCGGATGGGGCCACAGTGTCTCCGGACCGCTCCTGTCTCAGCCTCCAGTATTTATGCTGCAGTAGTTTATGTGTCGGGGGGCTGGGGTTAGTTGGTTATACCTGGAGTACTTCTCCTGTCTTATCCAGTGTCCTGTGTGAATTTAAGTATGCTCTCTCTAATTCTCTCGTTCTCTCTTTCTCTCTGAGAACCTGAGCCCTAGGACCATACGTCAGGACTACCGGGCATGATGACACCCTGCTGCCCCCAGTCCGCCTGGCCTTGCTGCTATTCCAGTTTCAACTGTTCTGCCTGCGGCTACGAAACCCCTACCTGTCCCAGACCTGCTGTTTTCAACTCTAAATGATCGGCTATGAAAAGCCAACTGAGAGACCTGAGCCCTAGGACCATACGTCGGGACTACCGGCCGTGGTGACTCCTTGCTATCCCCAGTCCGCCTGGCCTTGCTGCTATTCCAGTTTAAACTGTTCTGCCTGCGGTTATGGAACCCCTACCTGTCCCAGACCTGCTGTTTTAAACTCTAATGATCGGCTATGAAAAGCCAACTGAGATTTATTCCTGATTATTATTTGACCATGCTTGTCACTTATGAACATTTTTGAACATCTTGGCATGGTTCTGTTATAATCTCCACCCGGCACAGCCAGAAGAGGACTGGCCACCCCTCATAGCCTGGTTCCTCTCTAGGTTTCTTCCTAGGTTTTGCCTTTCTAGGGAGTTTTTCCTAGCCACCGTGCTTCTACACCTGCATTACTAGCTGTTTGGGGTTTTAGGCTGGGTTTCTGTACAGCACTTCGAGATATTAGCTGATGTAAGAAGGGCTATATAAAATAAAATTGATTGAAAAAATTGATTGAATTGATCAGGGGTATATTACTAACTAAGGACTAGTTGACAAGGGGTATATTACTAACCAAGGACTAGCTCACCAGGGGAATAGTACTAACTAAGGACTAGTTCACCAGGGGTATATTACTAACTAAGGACTAGTTCATCAGGGGTATATTACTAAGGACTAGATCACCAGGGGAATATTACTAACTAAGGACTAGTTCACCAGGGGTATATTACTAACTAAGGACTAGTTGACCAGGGGTATATTACTAACTAAGGACTAGTTCACCAGGGGTATATTACTAACTAAGGACTAGTTGACCAGGGGTATATTACTAACTAAGGACTAGTTCACCAGGGGTATATTACTAAGGACTAGTTGACCAGGGGAATAGTACTAACTAAGGACTAGTTCACCAGGGGTATATTACTAAGGACTAGTTCACCAGGGGAATATTACTAACTAAGGACTAGTTCAGCAGGGGAATATTACTAACTAAGGACTAGTTCACCAGGGGTATATTACTAACTAAGGACTAGTTCATCAGGGGTATATTAATAAGGACTAGTTGACCAGGGGTATATTACTACGGACTAGTTGACCAGGGGTATATTACTAACTAAGGACTAGTTCACCAGGGGTATATTACTAAGGACTAGTTGACCAGGGGTATATTACTAACTAAGGACTAGTTGACCAGGGGTATATTACTAACTAAGGACTAGTTGACCAGGTGTATATTACTAAGGATTAGTTGACCAGGGGTATATTACTAAGGACTAGTTGACCAGGGGTATATTACTAAGGACTAGTTGACCAGGGGAATATTACTAAGGACTAGTTCATCAGGGGTATATTACTAACTAAGGACTAGTTCACCAGGGGTATATTACTAACTAAGGACTAGTTGACCAGGGGTATATTACTAACTAACGACTAGTTCACCAGGGGTATATTACTAACTAAGGACTAGTTCACCAGGGGTATATTACTAACTAAGGACTAATTGACCAGGGGTATATTACTAACTAAGGACTAGTTGACCAGGGGTATATTACTAACTAAGGACTAGTTCACCAGGGGAATAGTACTAACTAAGGACTAGTTCACCAGGGGTATATTACTAACTAAGGACTAGTTGACCAGGGGAATATTACTAACTAAGGACTAGTTCATCAGGGGTATATTATTAAGGACTAGTTCACCAGGGGTATATAACTAAGGACTAGTTCATCAGGGGTATATTACTAAGGACTAGTTGACCAGGTGTATATTACTAAGGACTAGTTGACCAGGGGTATATTACTAAGGACTAGTTGACCAGGGGTATATTACTAAGGACTAGTTGACCAGGGGAATATTACTATGGACTAGTTCATCAGGGGTATATTACTAAGGACTAGTTGACCAGGGGTATATTACTAACTAAGGACTAGTTCACCAGGGGTATATTACTAACTAAGGACTAATTGACCAGGGGTATATTACTAACTAAGGACTAGTTGACCAGGGGTATATTACTAACTAAGGACTAGTTCACCAGGGGAATAGTACTAACTAAGGACTAGTTCACCAGGGGAATATTACTAACTAAGGACTAGTTCATCAGGGGTATATTACTAAGGACTAGTTCATCAGGGGTATATTATTAAGGACTAGTTCACCAGGGGTATATAACTAAGGACTAGTTCATCAGGGGTATATTACTAAGGACTAGTTCACCAGGGGTATATTACTAACTAAGGACTAGTTGACCAGGTGTATATTACTAAGGACTAGTTGACCAGGGGTATATTACTAAGGACTAGTTGACCAGGGGTATATTACTAAGGACTAGTTGACCAGGGGTATATTACTAAGGACTAGTTGACCAGGGGAATATTACTATGGACTAGTTCATCAGGGGTATATTACTAAGGACTAGTTGACCAGGGGTATATTACTAACTAAGGACTAGTTCACCAGGGGTATATTACTAACTAAGGACTAGTTCAATATACCCCTAGCTCACCCCTCACAGTTTTGGGGGATTTCAACCTCCCTATGTCCACATTTGACTCATTTCTCTCTGCCTCCTTCTTTCCACTCCTCTCCTCTTTTGACCTCACCCTCTCACCGTCCCCCCCTACTCACAAGGCAGGCAATACGCTTGACCTCATCTTCACTAGATGCTGCTCCTCTACTAATCTCACTGCAACTCCCCTCCATGTCTCCGACCACTACTTTGTTTCCTTTTCTCTCTCACTCTCCTCCCACACTACTCACTCTGCCCCTACACAGATGGTAATGCGCCGCCGCAACCTTCGCTCTCTCTCTCCCACTACTCTCTCCTCTTCCATCCTATCATCTCTTCCCTCTGCTCAATCCTTCTCCCTCCAATCTCCTGATTCTGCCTCCTCAACCCTCCTCTCCTCCCTTTCTGCATCCTTTGACTCTCTGTGTCCCCTATCCTCCCGGCCGGCTCGGTCCTCCCGTCCAGCTCCGTGGCTTGATGACTCATTGCGAGCTCACAGAACAGAGCTCCGGGCAGCGGAGCGGAAATGGAAGAAAACTAAACTCCCTGCCGACCTGGCATCTTTTCACTCCCTCCTCTCTACATTTTCTTCATCTGTTTCTGCTGCTAAGGCCACCTTCTACCACTCTAAATTCCAAGCATCTGCCTCTAACCCTAGGAAGCTCTTTGCCACATTTTCCTCCCTCCTGAATCCCCCCCCCCCCCCCCCCTCCTCTCTCTCTGTGGATGACTTCGTCAACCACTTTGAAAAGAAGGTTGACGACATCCGATCCTCGTTTGTTAAGTCTAATGACACTGCTGGTCCTGCTCACACTGCCCTACCCTATGCTTTGACTTCTTTCTCCCCTCTCTCTCCAGATAAAATCCTGCGACTTGTGACTGCAGGCCGCCCAACAACCTGCCCACTTGACCCCATCCCCTCCTCCCTTCTCCAGACCATCTCCGGTGACCTTCTCCCCTACCTCACCTCGCTGATCAACTCATCCTTGACCGCTGGCCATGTCCCTTCCGTCTTCAAGAGAGCGAGAGTTGCTCCCCTTCTCAAAAAACCAACACTCGACCCCACTGATGTCAACAACTACAGACCAGTATCCCTTCTTTCTTTTCTTTCCAAAACTATTGAGCGTGCCGTCTTTAGCCAACTCTCTTGCTATCTCTCTCAGAATGACCTTCTTGATCCAAACCAATCAGGTTTCAGGACTGGTCATTCAACTGAGACTGCTCTTCTCTGTGTCACGGAGACTCTCCGCACTGCTAAAGCTAACTCTCTCTCCTCTGCTCTTGTCCTTCTAGACCTGTCTGCTGCCTTTGATACTGTGAACCATCAGATCCTCCTCTCCACCCTCTCCGAGCTGGGCATCTCCGGCGCGGCTCACTCCTGGATTGCGTCCTACCTGACCGGTCGCTCCTACCAAGTGGCGTGGCAGGAAGCTGTCTCCGCACCACGTGCTCTCACCACTGGTGTCCCCCAGGGCTCGGTTCTAGGCCCTCTCCTTTTCTCCCTATACACCAAGTCACTTGGCTCTGTCATATCCTCACATGGCCTTTCCTATCATTGCTACGCTGACGATACACAACTAATCTTCTCCTTTCCCCCTTCTGATAACCAGGTGGCGAATCGCATCTCTGCATGTCTGGCAGACATATCAGTATGGATGACGGATCACCACCTCAAGCTGAACCCTGGCAAGACGGAGCTGCTCTTCCTCCCGGGGAAGGACTGCCCGTTCCATGATCTCGCCATCACGGTTGACAACTCCGCTGTGTCCTCCTCCCAGAGTGCAAAGAGCCTAGGCGTGACCCTGGACAACACCCTGTCGTTCTCCGCCAACATCAAGGCGGTGACCCGCTCCTGCAGGTTCATGCTCTACAACATTCGGAGAGTGCGATCCTGCCTTACACAGGAAGCGGCGCAGGTCCTGGTCCAGGCACTTGTCATCTCCCGTCTGGACTACTGCAACTCGCTGTTGGCTGGCCTCCCTGCCTGTGCCATTAAACCCCTACAACTCATCCAGAATGCCGCAGCCCGTCTGGTGTTCAACCTTCCCAAGTTCTCTCACGTCACCCCCCTCCTCCGCACACTCCACTGGCTTCCAGTTGAAGCTCGCATCCGCTACAAGACCATGGTGCTTGCCTATGGAGCAGTGAGGGGAACGGCACCTCTGTACCTTCAGGCTCTGATCAGTCCCTACACCCAAACGAGGGCATTGCGTTCATCCACCTCTGGCCTGCTGGCTCCCCTTCCTCTGCGGAAGCATAGCTCCCGCTCAGCCCAGTCAAAACTGTTCGCTGCTCTGGCACCCCAATGGTGGAACAAGCTCCCTCACGACGCCAGGACAGCGGAGTCACTCACCACCTTCCGGAGACATTTGAAACCCCACCTCTTTAAGGAATACCTGGGATAGGATAAAGTATTCCTTCTAACCCCCCCCCCCCCCCCCCCCCGAATTGTAAAGTGGTTATCCCACTGGCTATAGGGTGAACGCACCAATTTGTGAGTCGCTCTGGCTAAGAGCGTCTGCTAAATGACGTTAATGTGCCCTTGAGCAAGGCACTTAACCCTAATTGCTCCTGTAAGTCGCTCTGGATAAGAGCGTCTGCTAAATGACTAAAATGTAAATGTAAATGTAGTTGACCAGGGGTATATTACTAACTAAGGACTAGTTCACCAGGGGTATATTACTAACTAAGGACTAGTTCATCAGGGGTATATTACTAAGGACTAGATCACCAGGGGAATATTACTAACTAAGGACTAGTTCACCAGGGGTATATTACTAAGGACTAGTTCATCAGGGGTATATTACTAACTAAGGACTAGTTGACCAGGGGTATATTACTAACTAAGGACTAGTTCGTCAGGGGTATATTAATAATGACTAGTTCACCAGGGGTATATTACTAACTAAGGACTAGTTGACCAGGGGTATATTACTAAGGACTAGTTGACCAGGGGTATATTACTAAGGACTAGTTAACCAGGGGAATATTACTAAGGACTAGTTAATCAGGGGTATATTACTAACTAAGGACTAGTTGACCAGGGGTATATTACTAACTAAGGACTAGTTCACCAGGGGTATATTCCTAACTAAGGACTAGTTCACCATGGGTATATTACTAACTAAGGACTAATTGACCAGGGGTATATTACTAACTAAGGACTAGTTGACCAGGGGTATATTACTAACCAAGGACTAGTTCACCAGGGGAATAGTACTAACTAAGGACTAGTTCACCAGGGGTATATTACTAACTAAGGACTAGTTCATCAGGGGTATATTACTAAGGACTAGATCACCAGGGGAATATTACTAACTAAGGACTAGTTCACCAGGGGTATATTACTAACTAAGGACTAGTTGACCAGGGGTATATTACTAACTAAGGACTAGTTCACCAGGGGTATATTACTAAGGACTAGTTGACCAGGGGAATATTACTAACTAAGGACTAGTTCACCAGGGGTATATTACTAAGGACTAGTTCACCAGGGGAATATTACTAACTAAGGACTAGTTCAGCAGGGGAATATTACTAACTAAGGACTAGTTCACCAGGGGTATATTACTAACTAAGGACTAATTCATCAGGGGTATATTAATAAGGACTAGTTGACCAGGGGTATATTACTACGGACTAGTTGACCAGGGGTATATTACTAACTAAGGACTAGTTCACCAGGGGTATATTACTAAGGACTAGTTGACCAGGGGTATATTACTAACTAAGGACTAGTTGACCAGGGGTATATTACTAACTAAGGACTAGTTGACCAGGTGTATATTACTAAGGACTAGTTGACCAGGGGTATATTACTAAGGACTAGTTGACCAGGGGTATATTACTAAGGACTAGTTCATCAGGGGTATATTACTAACTAAGGACTAGTTCATCAGGGGTATATTACTAACTAAGGACTAGTTCACCAGGGGTATATTACTAACTAAGGACTAGTTGACCAGGGGTATATTACTAACTAAGGACTAGTTCACCAGGGGTATATTACTAACTAAGGACTAGTTCACCAGGGTTATATTACTAACTAAGGACTAATTGACCAGGGGTATATTACTAACTAAGGACTAGTTGACCAGGGGTATATTACTAACTAAGGACTAGTTCACCAGGGGAATAGTACTAACTAAGGACTAGTTCACCAGGGGTATATTACTAACTAAGGACTAGTTCACCAGGGGAATATTACTAACTAAGGACTAGTTCATCAGGGGTATATTACTAAGGACTAGTTCATCAGGGGTATATTATTAAGGACTAGTTCACCAGGGGTATATACCTAAGGACTAGTTCATCAGGAGTATATTACTAAGGACTAGTTCACCAGGGGTATATTACTAACTAAGGACTAGTTGACCAGGTGTATATTACTAAGGACTAGTTGACCAGGGGTATATTACTAAGGACTAGTTGACCAGGGGAATATTAATATGGACTAGTTCATCAGGGGTATATTACTAAGGACTAGTTGACCAGGGGTATATTACTAACTAAGGACTAGTTCACCAGGGGTATATTACTACCTAAGGACTAGTTGACCAGGGGTATATTACTAACTAAGGACTAGTTCACCAGGGGTATATTACTAACTAAGGACTAGTTGACCAGGGGTATATTACTAACTAAGGACTAGTTCACCAGGGGTATATTACTAACTAAGGACTAGTTCATCAGGGGTATATTACTAAGGACTAGATCACCAGGGGAATATTACTAACTAAGGACTAGTTCACCAGGGGTATATTACTATGGACTAGTTCATCAAGGGTATATTACTAACTAAGGACTAGTTGACCAGGGGTATATTACTAACTAAGGACTAGTTCATCAGGGGTATATTAATAAGGACTAGATCACCAGGGGAATATTACTAAGGACTAGTTCATCAGGGGTATATTACTAAGGACTAGTTCATCAGGGGTATATTACTAACTAAGGACTAGTTGACCAGGGGTATATTACTAACTAAGGACTAGTTCGTCAGGGGTATATTAATAAGGACTAGTTCACCAGGGGTAAATTACTAACTAAGGACTAGTTGACCAGGGGTATATTACTAAGGACTAGTTGACCAGGGGTATATTACTAAGGACTAGTTAACCAGGGGAATATTACTAAGGACTAGTTCATCAGGGGTATATTACTAACTAAGGACTAGTTGACCAGGGGTATATTACTAACTAAGGACTAGTTCACCAGGGGTATATTCCTAACTAAGGACTAGTTCACCATGGGTATATTACTAACTAAGGACTAATTGACCAGGGGTATATTACTAACTAAGGAATAGTTGACCAGGGGTATATTACTAACCAAGGACTAGTTCACCAGGGGAATAGTACTAACTAAGGACTAGTTCACCAGGGGTATATTACTAACTAAGGACTAGTTCATCAGGGGTATATTACTAAGGACTAGATCACCAGGGGAATATTACTAACTAATGACTAGTTCACCAGGGGTATATTACTAACTAAGGACTAGTTGACCAGGGGTATATTACTAACTAAGGACTAGTTCACCAGGGGTATATTACTAAGGACTAGTTAACCAGGGGAATATTACTAACTAAGGACTAGTTCAGCAGGGGAATATTACTAACTAAGGACTAGTTCACCAGGGGTATATTACTAACTAAGGACTAGTTCATCAGGGGTATATTAATAAGGACTAGTTGACCAGGGGTATATTACTACGGACTAGTTGACCAGGGGTATATTACTAACTAAGGACTAGTTCACCAGGGGTATATTACTAAGGACTAGTTGACCAGGGGTATATTACTAACTAAGGACTAGTTGACCAGGGGTATATTACTAAGGACTAGTTGACCAGGGGTATATTACTAAGGACTAGTTGACCAGGGGAATATTACTAAGGACTAGTTCATCAGGGGTATATTACTAACTAAGGACTAGTTCACCAGGGGTATATTACTAACTAAGGACTAGTTGACCAGGGGTATATTACTAACTAAGGACTAGTTCACCAGGGGTATATTACTAACTAAGGACTAGTTCACCAGGGGTATATTACTAACTAAGGACTAATTGACCAGGGGTATATTACTAACTAAGGACTAGTTGACCAGGGGTATATTACTAACTAAGGACTAGTTCACCAGGGGAATAGTACTAACTAAGGACTAGTTCACCAGGGGTATATTACTAACTAAGGACTAGTTCACCAGGGGAATATTACTAACTAAGGACTAATTCATCAGGGGTATATTACTAGGACTAGTTCATCAGGGGTATATTATTAAGGACTAGTTCACCAGGGGTATATAACTAAGGACTAGTTCATCAGGGGTATATTACTAAGGACTAGTTCACCAGGGGTATATTACTAACTAAGGACTAGTTGACCAGGTGTATATTACTAAGGACTAATTGACCAGGGGTATATTACTAAGGACTAGTTGACCAGGGGTATATTACTAAGGACTAGTTGACCAGGGGTATATTACTAAGGACTAGTTGACCAGGGGAATATTACTATGGACTAGTTCATCAGGGGTATATGACTAAGGACTAGTTGACCAGGGGTATATTACTAACTAAGGACTAGTTCACCAGGGGTATATTACTAACTAAGGACTAGTTCATCAGGGGTATATTACTAACTAAGGACTAGTTCATCAAGGGTATATTACTAACTAAGGACTAGTTGACCAGCGGTATATTACTAACTAAGGACTAGTTCATCAGGGGTATATTAATAAGGACTAGATCACCAGGGGAATATTACTAAGGACTAGTTCATCAGGGGTATATTACTAAGGACTAGTTCATCAGGGGTATATTACTAACTAAGGACTAGTTGACCAGGGGTATATTACTAACTAAGGACTAGTTCGTCAGAAGTATATAAATAAGGACTAGTTCACCAGGGGTATATTACTAACTAAGGACTAGTTGACCAGGGGTATATTACTAAGGACTAGTTGACCAGGGGTATATTACTAAGGACTAGTTAACCAGGAGAATATTACTAAGGACTAGTTCATCAGGGGTATATTACTAACTAAGGACTAGTTGACCAGGGGTATATTACTAACTAAGGACTAGTTCACCAGGGGTATATTACTAACTAAGGACTAGTTCACCATGGGTATATTACTAACTAAGGACTAATTGATCAGGGGTATATTACTAACTAAGGACTAGTTGACAAGGGGTATATTACTAACCAAGGACTAGCTCACCAGGGGAATAGTACTAACTAAGGACTAGTTCACCAGGGGTATATTACTAACTAAGGACTAGTTCATCAGGGGTATATTACTAAGGACTAGATCACCAGGGGAATATTACTAACGAAGGACTAGTTCACCAGGTGTATATTACTAACTAAGGACTAGTTGACCAGGGGTATATTACTAACTAAGGACTAGTTCACCAGGGGTATATTACTAACTAAGGACTAGTTGACCAGGGGTATATTACTAACTAAGGACTAGTTCACCAGGGGTATATTACTAAGGACTAGTTGACCAGGGGAATAGTACTAACTAAGGACTAGTTCACCAGGGGTATATTACTAAGGACTAGTTCACCAGGGGAATATTACTAACTAAGGACTAGTTCAGCAGGGGAATATTACTAACTAAGGACTAGTTCACCAGGGGTATATTACTAACTAAGGACTAGTTCATCAGGGGTATATTAATAAGGACTAGTTGACCAGGGGTATATTACTACGGACTAGTTGACCAGGGGTATATTACTAACTAAGGACTAGTTCACCAGGGGTATATTACTAAGGACTAGTTGACCAGGGGTATATTACTAACTAAGGACTAGTTGACCAGGGGTATATTACTAAGGACTAGTTGACCAGGGGTATATTACTAAGGACTAGTTGACCAGGGGAATATTACTAAGGACTAGTTCATCAGGGGTATATTACTAACTAAGGACTAGTTCACCAGGGGTATATTACTAACTAAGGACTAGTTGACCAGGGGTATATTACTAACTAAGGACTAGTTCACCAGGGGTATATTACTAACTAAGGACTAGTTCACCAGGGGTATATTACTAACTAAGGACTAATTGACCAGGGGTATATTACTAACTAAGGACTAGTTGACCAGGGGTATATTACTAACTAAGGACTAGTTCACCAGGGGAATAGTACTAACTAAGGACTAGTTCACCAGGGGTATATTACTAACTAAGGACTAGTTCACCAGGGGAATATTACTAACTAAGGACTAATTCATCAGGGGTATATTACTAGGACTAGTTCATCAGGGGTATATTATTAAGGACTAGTTCACCAGGGGTATATAACTAAGGACTAGTTCATCAGGGGTATATTACTAAGGACTAGTTCACCAGGGGTATATTACTAACTAAGGACTAGTTGACCAGGTGTATATTACTAAGGACTAATTGACCAGGGGTATATTACTAAGGACTAGTTGACCAGGGGTATATTACTAAGGACTAGTTGACCAGGGGTATATTACTAAGGACTAGTTGACCAGGGGAATATTACTATGGACTAGTTCATCAGGGGTATATGACTAAGGACTAGTTGACCAGGGGTATATTACTAACTAAGGACTAGTTCACCAGGGGTATATTACTAACTAAGGACTAGTTCATCAGGGGTATATTACTAAGGACTAGATCACCAGGGGAATATTACTAACTAAGGACTAGTTCACCAGGGGTATATTACTAAGGACTAGTTCATCAAGGGTATATTACTAACTAAGGACTAGTTGACCAGCTGTATATTACTAACTAAGGACTAGTTCATCAGGGGTATATTAATAAGGACTAGATCACCAGGGGAATATTACTAAGGACTAGTTCATCAGGGGTATATTACTAAGGACTAGTTCATCAGGGGTATATTACTAACTAAGGACTAGTTGACCAGGGGTATATTACTAACTAAGGACTAGTTCACCATGGGTATATTACTAACTAAGGACTAGTTCACCAGGGGTATATTACTAACTAAGGACTAGTTGACCAGGGGTATATTACTAACTAAGGACTAGTTCACCAGGGGTATATTACTAAGGACTAGTTGACCAGGGGAATATTACTAACTAAGGACTAGTTCAGCAGAGGAATATTACTAACTAAGGACTAGTTCACCAGGGGTATTTTACTAACTAAGGACTAGTTCATCAGGGGTATATTAATAAGGACTAGTTGACCAGGGGTATATTACTACGGACTAGTTGACCAGGGGTATATTACTAACTAAGGACTAGTTCACCAGGGGTATATTACTAAGGACTAGTTGACCAGGAGTATATTACTAACTAAGGACTAGTTGACCAGGGGTATATTACTAAGGACTAGTTCACCAGGGGTATATTACTAACTAAGGACTAGTTGACCAGGTGTATATTACTAAGGACTAATTGACCAGGGGTATATTACTAAGGACTAGTTGACCAGGGGTATATTACTAAGGACTAGTTGACCAGGGGTATATTACTAAGGACTAGTTGACCAGGGGAATATTACTATGGACTAGTTCATCAGGGGTATATGACTAAGGACTAGTTGACCAGGGGTATATTACTAACTAAGGACTAGTTCACCAGGGGTATATTACTAACTAAGGAGTAGTTCATCAGGGGTATATTACTAAGGACTAGATCACCAGGGGAATATTACTAACTAAGGACTAGTTCACCAGGGGTATATTACTAAGGACTAGTTCATCAAGGGTATATTACTAACTAAGGACTAGTTGACCAGGGGTATATTACTAACTAAGGACTAGTTCATCAGGGGTATATTAATAAGGACTAGATCACCAGGGGAATATTACTAAGGACTAGTTCATCAGGGGTATATTACTAAGGACTAGTTCATCAGGGGTATATTACTAACTAAGGACTAGTTGACCAGGGGTATATTACTAACTAAGGACTAGTTCGTCAGAAGTATATAAATAAGGACTAGTTCACCAGGGGTATATTACTAACTAAGGACTAGTTGACCAGGGGTATATTACTAAGGACTAGTTGACCAGGGGTATATTACTAAGGACTAGTTAACCAGGAGAATATTACTAAGGACTAGTTCATCAGGGGTATATTACTAACTAAGGACTAGTTGACCAGGGGTATATTACTAACTAAGGACTAGTTCACCAGGGGTATATTTCTAACTAAGGACTAGTTCACCATGGGTATATTACTAACTAAGGACTAATTGATCAGGGGTATATTACTAACTAAGGACTAGTTGACAAGGGGTATATTACTAACCAAGGACTAGCTCACCAGGGGAATAGTACTAACTAAGGACTAGTTCACCAGGGGTATATTACTAACTAAGGACTAGTTCATCAGGGGTATATTACTAAGGACTAGATCACCAGGGGAATATTACTAACTAAGGACTAGTTCACCAGGGGTATATTACTAACTAAGGACTAGTTGACCAGGGGTATATTACTAACTAAGGACTTGTTCACCAGGGGTATATTACTAACTAAGGACTAGTTGACCAGGGGTATATTACTAACTAAGGACTAGTTCACCAGGGGTATATTACTAAGGACTAGTTGACCAGGGGAATATTACTAACTAAGGACTAGTTCAGCAGGGGAATATTACTAACTAAGGACTAGTTCACCAGGGGTATATTACTAACTAAGGACTAGTTCATCAGGGGTATATTATTAAGGACTAGTTCACCAGGGGTATATAACTAAGGACTAGTTCATCAGGGGTATATTACTAAGGACTAGTTCACCAGGGGTATATTACTAACTAAGGACTAGTTGACCAGGTGTATATTACTAAGGACTAATTGACCAGGGGTATATTACTAAGGACTAGTTGACCAGGGGTATATTACTAAGGACTAGTTGACCAGGGGTATATTACTAAGGACTAGTTGACCAGGGGAATATTACTATGGACTAGTTCATCAGGGGTATATGACTAAGGACTAGTTGACCAGGGGTATATTACTAACTAAGGACTAGTTCACCAGGGGTATATTACTAACTAAGGACTAGTTCATCAGGGGTATATTACTAAGGACTAGATCACCAGGGGAATATTACTAACTAAGGACTAGTTCATCAAGGGTATATTACTAACTAAGGACTAGTTGACCAGCGGTATATTACTAACTAAGGACTAGTTCATCAGGGGTATATTAATAAGGACTAGATCACCAGGGGAATATTACTAAGGACTAGTTCATCAGGGGTATATTACTAAGGACTAGTTCATCAGGGGTATATTACTAACTAAGGACTAGTTGACCAGGGGTATATTACTAACTAAGGACTAGTTCGTCAGAAGTATATAAATAAGGACTAGTTCACCAGGGGTATATTACTAACTAAGGACTAGTTGACCAGGGGTATATTACTAAGGACTAGTTGACCAGGGGTATATTACTAAGGACTAGTTAACCAGGAGAATATTACTAAGGACTAGTTCATCAGGGGTATATTACTAACTAAGGACTAGTTGACCAGGGGTATATTACTAACTAAGGACTAGTTCACCAGGGGTATATTACTAACTAAGGACTAGTTCACCATGGGTATATTACTAACTAAGGACTAATTGATCAGGGGTATATTACTAACTAAGGACTAGTTGACAAGGGGTATATTACTAACCAAGGACTAGCTCACCAGGGGAATAGTACTAACTAAGGACTAGTTCACCAGGGGTATATTACTAACTAAGGACTAGTTCATCAGGGGTATATTACTAAGGACTAGATCACCAGGGGAATATTACTAACTAAGGACTAGTTCACCAGGTGTATATTACTAACTAAGGACTAGTTGACCAGGGGTATATTACTAACTAAGGACTAGTTCACCAGGGGTATATTACTAACTAAGGACTAGTTGACCAGGGGTATATTACTAACTAAGGACTAGTTCACCAGGGGTATATTACTAAGGACTAGTTGACCAGGGGAATAGTACTAACTAAGGACTAGTTCACCAGGGGTATATTACTAAGGACTAGTTCACCAGGGGAATATTACTAACTAAGGACTAGTTCAGCAGGGGAATATTACTAACTAAGGACTAGTTCACCAGGGGTATATTACTAACTAAGGACTAGTTCATCAGGGGTATATTAATAAGGACTAGTTGACCAGGGGTATATTACTACGGACTAGTTGACCAGGGGTATATTACTAACTAAGGACTAGTTCACCAGGGGTATATTACTAAGGACTAGTTGACCAGGGGTATATTACTAACTAAGGACTAGTTGACCAGGGGTATATTACTAAGGACTAGTTGACCAGGGGTATATTACTAATGACTAGTTGACCAGGGGAATATTACTAAGGACTAGTTCATCAGGGGTATATTACTAACTAAGGACTAGTTCACCAGGGGTATATTACTAACTAAGGACTAGTTGACCAGGGGTATATTACTAACTAAGGACTAGTTCACCAGGGGTATATTACTAACTAAGGACTAGTTCACCAGGGGTATATTACTAACTAAGGACTAATTGACCAGGGGTATATTACTAACTAAGGACTAGTTGACCAGGGGTATATTACTAACTAAGGACTAGTTCACCAGGGGAATAGTACTAACTAAGGACTAGTTCACCAGGGGTATATTACTAACTAAGGACTAGTTCACCAGGGGAATATTACTAACTAAGGACTAATTCATCAGGGGTATATTACTAGGACTAGTTCATCAGGGGTATATTATTAAGGACTAGTTCACCAGGGGTATATAACTAAGGACTAGTTCATCAGGGGTATATTACTAAGGACTAGTTCACCAGGGGTATATTACTAACTAAGGACTAGTTGACCAGGTGTATATTACTAAGGACTAATTGACCAGGGGTATATTACTAAGGACTAGTTGACCAGGGGTATATTACTAAGGACTAGTTGACCAGGGGTATATTACTAAGGACTAGTTGACCAGGGGAATATTACTATGGACTAGTTCATCAGGGGTATATGACTAAGGACTAGTTGACCAGGGGTATATTACTAACTAAGGACTAGTTCACCAGGGGTATATTACTAACTAAGGACTAGTTCATCAGGGGTATATTACTAAGGACTAGATCACCAGGGGAATATTACTAACTAAGGACTAGTTCACCAGGGGTATATTACTAAGGACTAGTTCATCAAGGGTATATTACTAACTAAGGACTAGTTGACCAGCGGTATATTACTAACTAAGGACTAGTTCATCAGGGGTATATTAATAAGGACTAGATCACCAGGGGAATATTACTAAGGACTAGTTCATCAGGGGTATATTACTAAGGACTAGTTCATCAGGGGTATATTACTAACTAAGGACTAGTTGACCAGGGGTATATTACTAACTAAGGACTAGTTCACCAGGGGTATATTCCTAACTAAGGACTAGTTCACCATGGGTATATTACTAACTAAGGACTAGTTCACCAGGGGTATATTACTAACTAAGGACTAGTTGACCAGGGGTATATTACTAACTAAGGACTAGTTCACCAGGGGTATATTACTAAGGACTAGTTGACCAGGGGAATATTACTAACTAAGGACTAGTTCAGCAGAGGAATATTACTAACTAAGGACTAGTTCACCAGGGGTATTTTACTAACTAAGGACTAGTTCATCAGGGGTATATTAATAAGGACTAGTTGACCAGGGGTATATTACTACGGACTAGTTGACCAGGGGTATATTACTAACTAAGGACTAGTTCACCAGGGGTATATTACTAAGGACTAGTTGACCAGGAGTATATTACTAACTAAGGACTAGTTGACCAGGGGTATATTACTAAGGACTAGTTGACCAGGGGTATATTACTAAGGACTAGTTGACCAGGGGAATATTACTAAGGACTAGTTCATCAGGTGTATATTACTAACTAAGGACTAGTTCACCAGGGGTATATTACTAACTAAGGACTAGTTGACCAGGGGTATATTACTAACTAAGGACTAGTTCACCAGGGGTATATTACTAACTAAGGACTAGTTCACCAGGGGTATATTACTAACTAAGGACTAATTGACCAGGGGTATATTACTAACTAAGGACTAGTTGACCAGGGGTATATTACTAACTAAGGACTAGTTCACCAGGGGAATAGTACTAACTAAGGACTAGTTCACCAGGGGTATATTACTAACTAAGGACTAGTTCACCAGGGGAATATTACTAACTAAGGACTAGTTCATCAGGGGTATATTACTAAGGACTAGTTCATCAGGGGTATATTATTAAGGACTAGTTCACCAGGGGTATATAACTAAGGACTAGTTCATCAGGGGTATATTACTAAGGACTAGTTCACCAGGGGTATATTACTAACTAAGGACTAGTTGACCAGGTGTATATTACTAAGGACTAATTGACCAGGGGTATATTACTAAGGACTAGTTGACCAGGGGTATATTACTAAGGACTAGTTGACCAGGGGTATATTACTAAGGACTAGTTGACCAGGGGAATATTACTATGGACTAGTTCATCAGGGGTATATGACTAAGGACTAGTTGACCAGGGGTATATTACTAACTAAGGACTAGTTCACCAGGGGTATATTACTAACTAAGGAGTAGTTCATCAGGGGTATATTACTAAGGACTAGATCACCAGGGGAATATTACTAACTAAGGACTAGTTCACCGGGGGTATATTACTAAGGACTAGTTCATCAAGGGTATATTACTAACTAAGGACTAGTTGACCAGGGGTATATTACTAACTAAGGACTAGTTCATCAGGGGTATATTAATAAGGACTAGATCACCAGGGGAATATTACTAAGGACTAGTTCATCAGGGGTATATTACTAAGGACTAGTTCATCAGGGGTATATTACTAACTAAGGACTAGTTGACCAGGGGTATATTACTAACTAAGGACTAGTTCGTCAGAAGTATATAAATAAGGACTAGTTCACCAGGGGTATATTACTAACTAAGGACTAGTTGACCAGGGGTATATTACTAAGGACTAGTTGACCAGGGGTATATTACTAAGGACTAGTTAACCAGGAGAATATTACTAAGGACTAGTTCATCAGGGGTATATTACTAACTAAGGACTAGTTGACCAGGGGTATATTACTAACTAAGGACTAGTTCACCAGGGGTATATTTCTAACTAAGGACTAGTTCACCATGGGTATATTACTAACTAAGGACTAATTGATCAGGGGTATATTACTAACTAAGGACTAGTTGACAAGGGGTATATTACTAACCAAGGACTAGCTCACCAGGGGAATAGTACTAACTAAGGACTAGTTCACCAGGGGTATATTACTAACTAAGGACTAGTTCATCAGGGGTATATTACTAAGGACTAGATCACCAGGGGAAAATTACTAACTAAGGACTAGTTCACCAGGGGTATATTACTAACTAAGGACTAGTTGACCAGGGGTATATTACTAACTAAGGACTAGTTCACCAGGGGTATATTACTAACTAAGGACTAGTTGACCAGGGGTATATTACTAACTAAGGACTAGTTCACCAGGGGTATATTACTAAGGACTAGTTGACCAGGGGAATAGTACTAACTAAGGACTAGTTCACCAGGGGTATATTACTAAGGACTAGTTCACCAGGGGAATATTACTAACTAAGGACTAGTTCAGCAGGGGAATATTACTAACTAAGGACTAGTTCACCAGGGGTATATTACTAACTAAGGACTAGTTCATCAGGGGTATATTAATAAGGACTAGTTGACCAGGGGTATATTACTACGGACTAGTTGACCAGGGGTATATTACTAACTAAGGACTAGTTCACCAGGGGTATATTACTAAGGACTAGTTGACCAGGGGTATATTACTAACTAAGGACTAGTTGACCAGGGGTATATTACTAACTAAGGACTAGTTGACCAGGTGTATATTACTAAGGATTAGTTGACCAGGGGTATATTACTAAGGACTAGTTGACCAGGGGTATATTACTAAGGACTAGTTGACCAGGGGAATATTACTAAGGACTAGTTCATCAGGGGTATATTACTAACTAAGGACTAGTTCACCAGGGGTATATTACTAACTAAGGACTAGTTGACCAGGGGTATATTACTAACTAACGACTAGTTCACCAGGGGTATATTACTAACTAAGGACTAGTTCACCAGGGGTATATTACTAACTAAGGACTAATTGACCAGGGGTATATTACTAACTAAGGACTAGTTGACCAGGGGTATATTACTAACTAAGGACTATTTCACCAGGGGAATAGTACTAACTAAGGACTAGTTCACCAGGGGTATATTACTAACTAAGGACTAGTTGACCAGGGGAATATTACTAACTAAGGACTAGTTCATCAGGGGTATATTACTAAGGACTAGTTCATCAGGGGTATATTATTAAGGACTAGTTCACCAGGGGTATATAACTAAGGACTAGTTCATCAGGGGTATATTACTAAGGACTAGTTGACCATGTGTATATTACTAAGGACTAGTTGACCAGGGGTATATTACTAAGGACTAGTTGACCAGGGGTATATTACTAAGGACTAGTTGACCAGGGGAATATTACTATGGACTAGTTCATCAGGGGTATATTACTAAGGACTAGTTGACCAGGGGTATATTACTAACTAAGGACTAGTTCACCAGGGGTATATTACTAACTAAGGACTAATTGACCAGGGGTATATTACTAACTAAGGACTAGTTGACCAGGGGTATATTACTAACTAAGGACTAGTTCACCAGGGGAATAGTACTAACTAAGGACTAGTTCACCAGGGGAATATTACTAACTAAGGACTAGTTCATCAGGGGTATATTACTAAGGACTAGTTCATCAGGGGTATATTATTAAGGACTAGTTCACCAGGGGTATATAACTAAGGACTAGTTCATCAGGGGTATATTACTAAGGACTAGTTCACCAGGGGTATATTACTAACTAAGGACTAGTTGACCAGGTGTATATTACTAAGGACTAGTTGACCAGGGGTATATTACTAAGGACTAGTTGACCAGGGGTATATTACTAAGGACTAGTTGACCAGGGGTATATTACTAAGGACTAGTTGACCAGGGGAATATTACTATGGACTAGTTCATCAGGGGTATATTACTAAGGACTAGTTGACCAGGGGTATATTACTAACTAAGGACTAGTTCACCAGGGGTATATTACTAACTAAGGACTAGTTCAATATACCCCTAGCTCACCCCTCACAGTTTTGGGGGATTTCAACCTCCCTATGTCCACATTTGACTCATTTCTCTCTGCCTCCTTCTTTCCACTCCTCTCCTCTTTTGACCTCACCCTCTCACCGTCCCCCCCTACTCACAAGGCAGGCAATACGCTTGACCTCATCTTCACTAGATGCTGCTCCTCTACTAATCTCACTGCAACTCCCCTCCATGTCTCCGACCACTACTTTGTTTCCTTTTCTCTCTCACTCTCCTCCCACACTACTCACTCTGCCCCTACACAGATGGTAATGCGCCGCCGCAACCTTCGCTCTCTCTCTCCCACTACTCTCTCCTCTTCCATCCTATCATCTCTTCCCTCTGCTCAATCCTTCTCCCTCCAATCTCCTGATTCTGCCTCCTCAACCCTCCTCTCCTCCCTTTCTGCATCCTTTGACTCTCTGTGTCCCCTATCCTCCCGGCCGGCTCGGTCCTCCCGTCCAGCTCCGTGGCTTGATGACTCATTGCGAGCTCACAGAACAGAGCTCCGGGCAGCGGAGCGGAAATGGAAGAAAACTAAACTCCCTGCCGACCTGGCATCTTTTCACTCCCTCCTCTCTACATTTTCTTCATCTGTTTCTGCTGCTAAGGCCACCTTCTACCACTCTAAATTCCAAGCATCTGCCTCTAACCCTAGGAAGCTCTTTGCCACATTTTCCTCCCTCCTGAATCCCCCCCCCCCCCCCCCTCCTCTCTCTCTGTGGATGACTTCGTCAACCACTTTGAAAAGAAGGTTGACGACATCCGATCCTCGTTTGTTAAGTCTAATGACACTGCTGGTCCTGCTCACACTGCCCTACCCTATGCTTTGACTTCTTTCTCCCCTCTCTCTCCAGATAAAATCCTGCGACTTGTGACTGCAGGCCGCCCAACAACCTGCCCGCTTGACCCCATCCCCTCCTCCCTTCTCCAGACCATCTCCGGTGACCTTCTCCCCTACCTCACCTCGCTGATCAACTCATCCTTGACCGCTGGCCATGTCCCTTCCGTCTTCAAGAGAGCGAGAGTTGCTCCCCTTCTCAAAAAACCAACACTCGACCCCACTGATGTCAACAACTACAGACCAGTATCCCTTCTTTCTTTTCTTTCCAAAACTATTGAGCGTGCCGTCTTTAGCCAACTCTCTTGCTATCTCTCTCAGAATGACCTTCTTGATCCAAACCAATCAGGTTTCAGGACTGGTCATTCAACTGAGACTGCTCTTCTCTGTGTCACGGAGACTCTCCGCACTGCTAAAGCTAACTCTCTCTCCTCTGCTCTTGTCCTTCTAGACCTGTCTGCTGCCTTTGATACTGTGAACCATCAGATCCTCCTCTCCACCCTCTCCGAGCTGGGCATCTCCGGCGCGGCTCACTCCTGGATTGCGTCCTACCTGACCGGTCGCTCCTACCAAGTGGCGTGGCAGGAAGCTGTCTCCGCACCACGTGCTCTCACCACTGGTGTCCCCCAGGGCTCGGTTCTAGGCCCTCTCCTTTTCTCCCTATACACCAAGTCACTTGGCTCTGTCATATCCTCACATGGCCTTTCCTATCATTGCTACGCTGACGATACACAACTAATCTTCTCCTTTCCCCCTTCTGATAACCAGGTGGCGAATCGCATCTCTGCATGTCTGGCAGACATATCAGTATGGATGACGGATCACCACCTCAAGCTGAACCCTGGCAAGACGGAGCTGCTCTTCCTCCCGGGGAAGGACTGCCCGTTCCATGATCTCGCCATCACGGTTGACAACTCCGCTGTGTCCTCCTCCCAGAGTGCAAAGAGCCTAGGCGTGACCCTGGACAACACCCTGTCGTTCTCCGCCAACATCAAGGCGGTGACCCGCTCCTGCAGGTTCATGCTCTACAACATTCGGAGAGTGCGATCCTGCCTTACACAGGAAGCGGCGCAGGTCCTGGTCCAGGCACTTGTCATCTCCCGTCTGGACTACTGCAACTCGCTGTTGGCTGGCCTCCCTGCCTGTGCCATTAAACCCCTACAACTCATCCAGAATGCCGCAGCCCGTCTGGTGTTCAACCTTCCCAAGTTCTCTCACGTCACCCCCCTCCTCCGCACACTCCACTGGCTTCCAGTTGAAGCTCGCATCCGCTACAAGACCATGGTGCTTGCCTATGGAGCAGTGAGGGGAACGGCACCTCTGTACCTTCAGGCTCTGATCAGTCCCTACACCCAAACGAGGGCATTGCGTTCATCCACCTCTGGCCTGCTGGCTCCCCTTCCTCTGCGGAAGCATAGCTCCCGCTCAGCCCAGTCAAAACTGTTCGCTGCTCTGGCACCCCAATGGTGGAACAAGCTCCCTCACGACGCCAGGACAGCGGAGTCACTCACCACCTTCCGGAGACATTTGAAACCCCACCTCTTTAAGGAATACCTGGGATAGGATAAAGTATTCCTTCTAACCCCCCCCCAAATTGTAAAGTGGTTATCCCACTGGCTATAGGGTGAACGCACCAATTTGTGAGTCGCTCTGGCTAAGAGCGTCTGCTAAATGACGTTAATGTGCCCTTGAGCAAGGCACTTAACCCTAATTGCTCCTGTAAGTCGCTCTGGATAAGAGCGTCTGCTAAATGACTAAAATGTAAATGTAAATGTAGTTGACCAGGGGTATATTACTAACTAAGGACTAGTTCACCAGGGGTATATTACTAACTAAGGACTAGTTCATCAGGGGTATATTACTAAGGACTAGATCACCAGGGGAATATTACTAACTAAGGACTAGTTCACCAGGGGTATATTACTAAGGACTAGTTCATCAGGGGTATATTACTAACTAAGGACTAGTTGACCAGGGGTATATTACTAACTAAGGACTAGTTTGTCAGGGGTATATTAATAATGACTAGTTCACCAGGGGTATATTACTAACTAAGGACTAGTTGACCAGGGGTATATTACTAAGGACTAGTTGACCAGGGGTATATTACTAAGGACTAGTTAACCAGGGGAATATTACTAAGGACTAGTTAATCAGGGGTATATTACTAACTAAGGACTAGTTGACCAGGGGTATATTACTAACTAAGGACTAGTTCACCAGGGGTATATTCCTAACTAAGGACTAGTTCACCATGGGTATATTACTAACTAAGGACTAATTGACCAGGGGTATATTACTAACTAAGGACTAGTTGACCAGGGGTATATTACTAACCAAGGACTAGTTCACCAGGGGAATAGTACTAACTAAGGACTAGTTCACCAGGGGTATATTACTAACTAAGGACTAGTTCATCAGGGGTATATTACTAAGGACTAGATCACCAGGGGAATATTACTAACTAAGGACTAGTTCACCAGGGGTATATTACTAACTAAGGACTAGTTGACCAGGGGTATATTACTAACTAAGGACTAGTTCACCAGGGGTATATTACTAAGGACTAGTTGACCAGGGGTATATTACTAACTAAGGACTAGTTCGTCAGAAGTATATAAATAAGGACTAGTTCACCAGGGGTATATTACTAACTAAGGACTAGTTGACCAGGGGTATATTACTAGGACTAGTTGACCAGGGGTATATTACTAAGGACTAGTTAACCAGGAGAATATTACTAAGGACTAGTTCATCAGGGGTATATTACTAACTAAGGACTAGTTGACCAGGGGTATATTACTAACTAAGGACTAGTTCACCAGGGGTATATTCCTAACTAAGGACTAGTTCACCATGGGTATATTACTAACTAAGGACTAATTGACCAGGGGTATATTACTGACTAAGGACTAGTTGACCAGGGGTATATTACTAACCAAGGACTAGTTCACCAGGGGAATAGTACTAACTAAGGACTAGTTCACCAGGGGTATATTACTAACTAAGGACTAGTTCATCAGGGGTATATTACTAAGGACTAGATCACCAGGGGAATATTACTAACTAAGGACTAGTTCACCAGGGGTATATTACTAACTAAGGACTAGTTGACCAGGGGTATATTACTAACTAAGGACTAGTTCACCAGGGGTATATTACTAAGGACTAGTTGACCAGGGGAATAGTACTAACTAAGGACTAGTTCACCAGGGGTATATTACTAAGGACTAGTTCACCAGGGGAATATTACTAACTAAGGACTAGTTCAGCAGGGGAATATTACTAACTAAGGACTAGTTCACCAGGGGTATATTACTAACTAAGGACTAATTCATCAGGGGTATATTAATAAGGACTAGTTGACCAGGGGTATATTACTACGGACTAGTTGACCAGGGGTATATTACTAACTAAGGACTAGTTCACCAGGGGTATATTACTAAGGACTAGTTGACCAGGGGTATATTACTAACTAAGGACTAGTTGACCAGGGGTATATTACTAACTAAGGACTAGTTGACCAGGTGTATATTACTAAGGACTAGTTGACCAGGGGTATATTACTAAGTACTAGTTGACCAGGGGTATATTACTAAGGACTAGTTCATCAGGGGTATATTACTAACTAAGGACTAGTTCATCAGGGGTATATTACTAACTAAGGACTAGTTCACCAGGGGTATATTACTAACTAAGGACTAGTTGACCAGGGGTATATTACTAACTAAGGACTAGTTCACCAGGGGTATATTACTAACTAAGGACTAGTTCACCAGGGTTATATTACTAACTAAGGACTAATTGACCAGGGGTATATTACTAACTAAGGACTAGTTGACCAGGGGTATATTACTAACTAAGGACTAGTTCACCAGGGGAATAGTACTAACTAAGGACTAGTTCACCAGGGGTATATTACTAACTAAGGACTAGTTCACCAGGGGAATATTACTAACTAAGGACTAGTTCATCAGGGGTATATTACTAAGGACTAGTTCATCAGGGGTATATTATTAAGGACTAGTTCACCAGGGGTATATAACTAAGGACTAGTTCATCAGGAGTATATTACTAAGGACTAGTTCACCAGGGGTATATTACTAACTAAGGACTAGTTGACCAGGTGTATATTACTAAGGACTAGTTGACCAGGGGTATATTACTAAGGACTAGTTGACCAGGGGAATATTAATATGGACTAGTTCATCAGGGGTATATTACTAAGGACTAGTTGACCAGGGGTATATTACTAACTAAGGACTAGTTCACCAGGGGTATATTACTACCTAAGGACTAGTTGACCAGGGGTATATTACTAACTAAGGACTAGTTCACCAGGGGTATATTACTAACTAAGGACTAGTTGACCAGGGGTATATTACTAACTAAGGACTAGTTCACCAGGGGTATATTACTAACTAAGGACTAGTTCATCAGGGGTATATTACTAAGGACTAGATCACCAGGGGAATATTACTAACTAAGGACTAGTTCACCAGGGGTATATTACTATGGACTAGTTCATCAAGGGTATATTACTAACTAAGGACTAGTTGACCAGGGGTATATTACTAACTAAGGACTAGTTCATCAGGGGTATATTAATAAGGACTAGATCACCAGGGGAATATTACTAAGGACTAGTTCATCAGGGGTATATTACTAAGGACTAGTTCATCAGGGGTATATTACTAACTAAGGACTAGTTGACCAGGGGTATATTACTAACTAAGGACTAGTTCGTCAGGGGTATATTAATAAGGACTAGTTCACCAGGGGTAAATTACTAACTAAGGACTAGTTGACCAGGGGTATATTACTAAGGACTAGTTGACCAGGGGTATATTACTAAGGACTAGTTAACCAGGGGAATATTACTAAGGACTAGTTCATCAGGGGTATATTACTAACTAAGGACTAGTTCACCAGGGGTATATTCCTAACTAAGGACTAGTTCACCATGGGTATATTACTAACTAAGGACTAATTGACCAGGGGTATATTACTAACTAAGGACTAGTTGACCAGGGGTATATTACTAACCAAGGACTAGTTCACCAGGGGAATAGTACTAACTAAGGACTAGTTCACCAGGGGTATATTACTAACTAAGGACTAGTTCATCAGGGGTATATTACTAAGGACTAGATCACCAGGGGAATATTACTAACTAATGACTAGTTCACCAGGGGTATATTACTAACTAAGGACTAGTTGACCAGGGGTATATTACTAACTAAGGACTAGTTCACCAGGGGTATATTACTAAGGACTAGTTGACCAGGGGAATATTACTAACTAAGGACTAGTTCAGCAGGGGAATATTACTAACTAAGGACTAGTTCACCAGGGGTATATTACTAACTAAGGACTAGTTCATCAGGGGTATATTAATAAGGACTAGTTGACCAGGGGTATATTACTACGGACTAGTTGACCAGGGGTATATTACTAACTAAGGACTAGTTCACCAGGGGTATATTACTAAGGACTAGTTGACCAGGGGTATATTACTAACTAAGGACTAGTTGACCAGGGGTATATTACTAAGGACTAGTTGACCAGGGGAATATTACTAAGGACTAGTTCATCAGGGGTATATTACTAACTAAGGACTAGTTCACCAGGGGTATATTACTAACTAAGGACTAGTTGACCAGGGGTATATTACTAACTAAGGACTAGTTCACCAGGGGTATATTACTAACTAAGGACTAGTTCACCAGGGGTATATTACTAACTAAGGACTAATTGACCAGGGGTATATTACTAACTAAGGACTAGTTGACCAGGGGTATATTACTAACTAAGGACTAGTTCACCAGGGGAATAGTACTAACTAAGGACTAGTTCACCAGGGGTATATTACTAACTAAGGACTAGTTCACCAGGGGAATATTACTAACTAAGGACTAATTCATCAGGGGTATATTACTAGGACTAGTTCATCAGGGGTATATTATTAAGGACTAGTTCACCAGGGGTATATAACTAAGGACTAGTTCATCAGGGGTATATTACTAAGGACTAGTTCACCAGGGGTATATTACTAACTAAGGACTAGTTGACCAGGTGTATATTACTAAGGACTAATTGACCAGGGGTATATTACTAAGGACTAGTTGACCAGGGGTATATTACTAAGGACTAGTTGACCAGGGGTATATTACTAAGGACTAGTTGACCAGGGGAATATTACTATGGACTAGTTCATCAGGGGTATATGACTAAGGACTAGTTGACCAGGGGTATATTACTAACTAAGGACTAGTTCACCAGGGGTATATTACTAACTAAGGACTAGTTCATCAGGGGTATATTACTAAGGACTAGATCACCAGGGGAATATTACTAACTAAGGACTAGTTCACCAGGGGTATATTACTAAGGACTAGTTCATCAAGGGTATATTACTAACTAAGGACTAGTTGACCAGCGGTATATTACTAACTAAGGACTAGTTCATCAGGGGTATATTAATAAGGACTAGATCACCAGGGGAATATTACTAAGGACTAGTTCATCAGGGGTATATTACTAAGGACTAGTTCATCAGGGGTATATTACTAACTAAGGACTAGTTGACCAGGGGTATATTACTAACTAAGGACTAGTTCGTCAGAAGTATATAAATAAGGACTAGTTCACCAGGGGTATATTACTAACTAAGGACTAGTTGACCAGGGGTATATTACTAAGGACTAGTTGACCAGGGGTATATTACTAAGGACTAGTTAACCAGGAGAATATTACTAAGGACTAGTTCATCAGGGGTATATTACTAACTAAGGACTAGTTGACCAGGGGTATATTACTAACTAAGGACTAGTTCACCAGGGGTATATTACTAACTAAGGACTAGTTCACCATGGGTATATTACTAACTAAGGACTAATTGATCAGGGGTATATTACTAACTAAGGACTAGTTGACAAGGGGTATATTACTAACCAAGGACTAGCTCACCAGGGGAATAGTACTAACTAAGGACTAGTTCACCAGGGGTATATTACTAACTAAGGACTAGTTCATCAGGGGTATATTACTAAGGACTAGATCACCAGGGGAATATTACTAACTAAGGACTAGTTCACCAGGGGTATATTACTAACTAAGGACTAGTTGACCAGGGGTATATTACTAACTAAGGACTAGTTCACCAGGGGTATATTACTAACTAAGGACTAGTTGACCAGGGGTATATTACTAACTAAGGACTAGTTCACCAGGGGTATATTACTAAGGACTAGTTGACCAGGGGAATAGTACTAACTAAGGACTAGTTCACCAGGGGTATATTACTAAGGACTAGTTCACCAGGGGAATATTACTAACTAAGGACTAGTTCAGCAGGGGAATATTACTAACTAAGGACTAGTTCACCAGGGGTATATTACTAACTAAGGACTAGTTCATCAGGGGTATATTAATAAGGACTAGTTGACCAGGGGTATATTACTACGGACTAGTTGACCAGGGGTATATTACTAGCTAAGGACTAGTTCACCAGGGGTATATTACTAAGGACTAGTTGACCAGGGGTATATTACTAACTAAGGACTAGTTGACCAGGGGTATATTACTAACTAAGGACTAGTTGACCAGGTGTATATTACTAAGGATTAGTTGACCAGGGGTATATTACTAAGGACTAGTTGACCAGGGGTATATTACTAAGGACTAGTTGACCAGGGGTATATTACTAAGGACTAGTTCATCAGGGGTATATTACTAACTAAGGACTAGTTCACCAGGGGTATATTACTAACTAAGGACTAGTTGACCAGGGGTATATTACTAACTAACGACTAGTTCACCAGGGGTATATTACTAACTAAGGACTAGTTCACCAGGGGTATATTACTAACTAAGGACTAATTGACCAGGGGTATATTACTAACTAAGGACTAGTTGACCAGGGGTATATTACTAACTAAGGACTAGTTCACCAGGGGAATAGTACTAACTAAGGACTAGTTCACCAGGGGTATATTACTAACTAAGGACTAGTTGACCAGGGGAATATTACTAACTAAGGACTAGTTCATCAGGGGTATATTACTAAGGACTAGTTCATCAGGGGTATATTATTAAGGACTAGTTCACCAGGGGTATATAACTAAGGACTAGTTCATCAGGGGTATATTACTAAGGACTAGTTGACCAGGTGTATATTACTAAGGACTAGTTGACCAGGGGTATATTACTAAGGACTAGTTGACCAGGGGTATATTACTAAGGACTAGTTGACCAGGGGAATATTACTATGGACTAGTTCATCAGGGGTATATTACTAAGGACTAGTTGACCAGGGGTATATTACTAACTAAGGACTAGTTTACCAGGGGTATATTACTAACTAAGGACTAGTTGACCAGGGGTATATTACTAACTAAGGACTAGTTCACCAGGGGTATATTACTAACTAAGGACTAGTTCATCAGGGGTATATTACTAAGGACTAGATCACCAGGGGAATATTACTAACTAAGGACTAGTTCACCAGGGGTATATTACTAAGGACTAGTTCATCAAGGGTATATTACTAACTAAGGACTAGTTGACCAGGGGTATATTACTAACTAAGGACTAGTTCATCAGGGGTATATTAATAAGGACTAGATCACCAGGGGTATATTACTAAGGACTAGTTCATCAGGGGTATATTACTAACTAAGGACTAGTTGACCAGGGGTATATTACTAACTAAGGACTAGTTCATCAGGGGTATATTAATAAGGACTACTTCACCAGGGGTATATTACTAACTAAGGACTAGTTGACCAGGGGTATATTACTAACTAAGGACTAGTTCACCAGGGGTATATTACTAACTAAGGACTAGTTGACCAGGGGTATATTACTAACTAAGGACTAGTTCACCAGGGGTATATTACTAAGGACTAGTTGACCAGGGGAATAGTACTAACTAAGGACTAGTTCACCAGGGGTATATTACTAAGGACTAGTTCACCAGGGGAATATTACTAACTAAGGACTAGTTCACCAGGGGAATATTACTAACTAAGGACTAGTTCACCAGGGGTATATTACTAACTAAGGACTAGTTCATCAGGGGTATATTAATAAGGACTAGTTGACCAGGGGTATATTACTACGGACTAGTTGACCAGGGGTATATTACTAACTAAGGACTAGTTCACCAGGGGTATATTACTAAGGACTAGTTGACCAGGGGTATATTACTAACTAAGGACTAGTTGACCAGGGGTATATTACTAACTAAGGACTAGTTGACCAGGTGTATATTACTAAGGACTAGTTGACCAGGGGTATATTACTAAGGACTAGTTGACCAGGGGTATATTACTAAGGACTAGTTGACCAGGGGAATATTACTAAGGACTAGTTCATCAGGGGTATATTACTAACTAAGGACTAGTTCACCAGGGGTATATTACTAACTAAGGACTAGTTGACCAGGGGTATATTACTAACTAAGGACTAGTTGACCAGGGGTATATTACTAACTAAGGACTAGTTCACCAGGGGTATATTACTAACTAAGGACTAGTTGACCAGGGGTATATTACTAACTAAGGACTAGTTCACCAGGGGTATATTACTAACTAAGGACTAGTTCACCGGGGGAATAGTACTAACTAAGGACTAGTTCACCAGGGGTATATTACTAACTAAGGACTAGTTCACCAGGGGAATATTACTAACTAAGGACTAGTTCACCAGGGGAATATTACTAACTAAGGAATAGTTGACCAGGGGTATATTACTAACTAAGGACTAGTTCATCAGGGGTATATTAATAAGGACTAGTTGACCAGGGGTGTATTACTAACTACGGACTAGTTGACCAGGGGTATATTACTAAGGACTAGTTGACCAGTGGTATATTACTAACTAAGGACTAGTTGACCAGGGGTATATTACTAACTAAGGACTAGTTGACCAGGTGTATATTACTAAGGACTAGTTGACCAGGGGTATATTACTAAGGACTAGTTGACCAGGGGTATATTACTAAGGACTAGTTGACCAGGGGTATATTACTAAGGACTAGTTGACCAGGGGAATATTACTAAGGACTAGTTCACCAGGGGAATATTACTAACTAAGGACTAGTTCACCAGGGGAATATTACTAACTAAGGAATAGTTGACCAGGGGTATATTACTAACTAAGGACTAGTTCATCAGGGGTATATTAATAAGGACTAGTTGACCAGGGGTGTATTACTAACTACGGACTAGTTGACCAGGGGTATATTACTAAGGACTAGTTGACCAGTGGTATATTACTAACTAAGGACTAGTTCACCAGGGGTATATTACTAACTAAGGACTAGTTGACCAGGTGTATATTACTAAGGACTAGTTGACCAGGGGTATATTACTAAGGACTAGTTGACCAGGGGTATATTACTAAGGACTAGTTGACCAGGGGTATATTACTAAGGACTAGTTGACCAGGGGTATATTACTAAGGACTAGTTGACCAGGGGAATATTACTAAGGACTAGTTCATCAGGGGTATATTACTAACTAAGGACTAGTTCACCAGCGGAATATTACTAACTAAGGACTAGTTCACCAGCGGTATATTACTAACTAAGGACTAGTTGACCAGGGGTATATTACTAACTAAGGACTAGTTGACCAGGGGTATATTACTAACTAAGGCCTAGTTGACCAGGGGTATATTACTAACTAAGGACTAGTTAATCAGGGGTATATTACTAACTAAGAACTAGTTAATCAGGGGTATATTACTAAGGACTAGTTAATCAGGGGTATATTACTAACTAAGGACTAGTTCACCAGAGATATATTACTAACTAAGGACTAGTTCACCAGGGGTATATTACTAACTAAGGACTAGTTCACCAGGGGTATATTACTAACTGAGGACTAGTTCATCAGGGGCATGGTTGCTGGTTGGCATTTATTGGGATGAATATTGTCCTGGAGGCAGCTCTGCAGGGTGGTTACTAGCTAGCTAACCCTAACCCCTAACCCTAACCCCTAACCCTAACCCTAACCCTAACCCCTAACCCTAACCCTGGAGGCAGCTCTGCAGGGTGGTTACTAGCTAGCTAACCCTAACCCCTAACCCTAACCCTAACCCTAACCCCTAACCCTAACCCTAACCCTAACCCTAACCAGAGGCAGCTCTACAGGGTGGTTACAAGCTAGCTAACCCTAACCCCTAACCCTAACCCCTAACCCTAACCCCTAAACCTAACCCTAACCCTAACCCTAACCAGAGGCAGCTCTGCAGGGTGGTTACTAGCTAGCTAACCCTAACCCTAACCCTAACCCCAACCCTAACCCTAACCCTAACCAGAGACAGCTCTGCAGGGTGGTTACTAGCTAGCTAACCCTAACCCCTAACCCTAACCCTAACCCTAACCCTAACCAGAGACAGCTCTGCAGGGTGGTTACTAGCTAGCTAACCCTAACCCCTAACCCTAACCCTAACCCTAACCCTAACCCTAACCAGAGACAGCTCTGCAGGGTGGTTACTAGCTAGCTAACCCTAACCCTAACCCTAACCCTAACCCCTAACCCTAGCTCAGCCACAAAATCGGATTTTAATCCTAACCTTAACCACACTGCTAACATTATGCCTAACCCTAATCTTAAAATCAGCACATTTTAGTTTTCATGAATTTTTTACGATAAAGCCAATTTTGACTTTGCGGCTGGCCCATCTAGCGGAAAGCGCTCAGCTCTTTCACCTCCGTCGTAGTTGGGGCTTATTCACCTTCTGGGGTCGTTTTAAACGAAACGACGTGACCATATGTCTGGTATGTTGATTTGAACATAGACCATTGAAGAGTTGTTCTGTTCACTAGATCTAATCCCCAGCTCCACAGTCACTCACTCACAGTCTAACATCCATATTAGTCTGTTCACTAGATCTAATCCCCAGCTCCACAGTCACTCACAGTCTAACATCCATATTAGTCTGTTCACTAGATCTAATCCCCAGCTCCACAGTCACTCACAGTCTAACATCCATATTAGTCTGTTCACTAGATCTAATCCCCAGCTCCACAGTCACTCACTCACAGTCTAACATCCATATTAGTCTGTTCACTAGATCTAATCCCCAGCTCCACAGTCACTCACTCACAGTCTAACATCCATATTAGTCTGTTCACTAGATCTAATCCCCAGCTCCACAGTCACTCACTCACAGTCTAACATCCATATTAGTCTGTTCACTAGATCTAATCCCCAGCTCCACAGTCACTCACAGTCTAACATCCATATTAGTCTGTTCACTAGATCTAATCCCCAGCTCCACAGTCACTCACTCACAGTCTAACATCCATATTAGTCTGTTCACTAGATCTAATCCCCAGCTCCACAGTCACTCACTCACAGTCTAACATCCATATTAGTCTGTTCACTAGATCTAATCCCCAGCTCCACAGTCACTCACTCACAGTCTAACATCCATATTAGTCTGTTCACTAGATCTAATCCCCAGCTCCACAGTCACTCACTCACAGTCTAACATCCATATTAGTCTGTTCACTAGATCTAATCCCCAGCTCCACAGTCACTCACAGTCTAACGTCCATATTAGTCTGTTCACTAGATCTAATCCCCAGCTCCACAGTCACTCACAGTCTAACATCCATATTAGTCTGTTCACTAGATCTAATCCCCAGCTCCACAGTCACTCACAGTCTAACATCCATATTAGTCTGTTCACTAGATCTAATCCCCAGCTCCACAGTCACTCACAGTCTAACATCCATATTAGTTCATTTTATTTGGCAAGTCAAAGATATACAGATCTTTGTTCATCAAAATAGTTGCAATAAAAATCTTTATAAAATCAGTTTTCACTCATAAAGTTCTTAAAGTTCCATGTAGCTGAACAAACAGGCGATATGAGGAAAAACAGAGTTAGGTTTTAAAAGCACATACAACAGATTAAATTGTGTGAGATTTGAAGGCGTTTTGCTTCTACAGTGCTGAAACGTCACTCTGATCATGTTACATTAATGTTACTCAGCCTGAAACCTCAGCACAGCTCCACACATTCACAGGAGACGGAGGTTCATCCAGGGTAGAGCCTGACTGAGTGGCTGGCTGGTTGACAGAATGACTGGCTGGCTGGTTGACTGACTGACTGGCTGGCTGAATGACTGGCTGGCTGGTTGGCTGCCAGCTTAACACTGCTAACTAACCCTAATCCTAACGGCAGTGCAAACCTAGTGAGCATTAAACATCTATTGAGGACAGACACACAGATAAGTTAAGGGCACAGAATGGGAGGGGGTGTGTCTACATGATGTCACGGGACCTCCTGATGGCGCAGCACAGCAGCATACTGAAGATCATCCCAAAGATCTGGACAGAAGAGAAACACACTATATAATAGATCATTAGAGGACAAGACAAAGGAGAGGAGGGAGGAGGAGAGAGAAGGGAGGAGAGGAGGGGAGGAGAGGAGAGGAGAGAGGAGTGGAGGATAGGAGAGAGAGAAGTAGATGGAGAGAAAGGAGAGAGGAGTGGAGGAGAGGAGAGAGGAGTGGAGGAGAGAGAGAAAGGAGAGGAGAG
>NW_028158366.1:0-68702 GCF_964263955.1 Coregonus lavaretus
CGCCCCATGGTGATCCCAAAGTTTTGCTAATCGTTTTAAAAATGCAAAAGGGGTGGAAAGGGTGGGGTGGAATGGGTGGTGGTGGTGGTGGTGGTGGGGGGGGGGGGGGGGGGGGGGATCTGTACAGTGGCGTGACTAATGATCTTGATGATGTAATCGTCTATGATATGTAACCCTTCCCAACATGCTCCGACAGCGAGGGAACCATAACACAAAGTAGCGTGAAACATTTTCTGTGTGTGTATAAGTGTGTGTGTGCGCGTATGCGATTGTGTGACATGTGCGTGTGTGTGTAGCATGGAATCATTGAGTTAAAAGAAAAGTAGAAAAAAGCTTTAGTACATTATTTAGTAGTCCCCAACCCCAGCCCTCCCCGGCCCCTTCCCTAACCCTGCCCCGGCCCCAGCCACTATAACCAAGGTTTTAATGTATGCAATTAAGGAGCTAATTAGTATAATTAATTCAGCAGGAGCCAAGCCCCAGACTGGTCCTATTCACACACACACACACACACACACACACACACATACACACACACACACACACACACACACACACACACACACACACACACACACACAACACTCACACACACACACTGCTTGGTCCTATTCATGGTTCCAGATCTGCCTTAATCCCTGGCAATATACACTCCCAACAAAGACCCTGCACATCATGAGGGCAGAGGGGCGTGTGTGTGTGTGTGTGTTTATGTGTGTGTGTGTGTGTTTTATATGTGTGTGTGTGTTATGTGTATATGTGTGTGTTTATGTGTGTGTGTGTGTTTATGTGTGTGTGTGTGTGTGTTTATATGTGTGTGTGTGTGTGTTTATGTGTGTGTGTGTTTATGTGTGTGTGTGTTTATGTGTGTTTGTGTGTTTATGTGTGTGTGTGTGTTTTATATGTGTGTGTGTGTGTGTGTTTTTGTATGTGAGAAAGGGAGATGGAGAAAGGTGAGAAAAACAGAATGGCTTTTGAGTTTTTTAGTGGAAATTGGACTAATTGACACTAATTGAATTCCGTCCATTGCTCTTTTCCCAGTCACAGTTTCAGAGTAAAGAAATCACTGGAGAATGTAGCTACTACACACAGGGTCATACTTTGAAGTAAGAGTCTTTCCGCCATGGTAGACTAACTAACTATTACATGTTATTTCTATTATCTATGTGTTTTCTACTTCGGTAGTGGTTGTTTCAGGCATTGGCGGTTTGTTCCAGGGAGAGCTGTTTCCATAAAGACTTAGTTCTGTTCTATGCCGCATGTGAACCTCCACTTACAACAGGAAACAGAAAAGAGAGAGAGAGGATAAATGAAACAGAAGTGTTTTTATCTGGTGTACTCTGGGACCTGGCTATTCCCCAGCCACAAACTAGACCACGCAGAGACTTAACCCTGATCAAACCTTTACCAACCAGCTCTCTTCCTCTACAGCGTACTCTCTCTCTTCTGTCTATATGTCTGTCTGTTACATGCTCTCTCTCACTCTCTCTCCCTCGCACGCGCGCACACACACACAGACACACCACACACACACACACACACCTCCTACATAGTTCATAGAACTAATAAACACAGACTCACTAACGAGACCTGGAGCTAATGACCATATCCTAAACTCAACTTTACACAGACACTGGCTACACACACACACACACACACACACACACACACACACACACACACACACACACACACCACACACACACACACACACACACACACACACACACACTCAGACACACAGGCACACAGGCACACCGCAGACACAAACACACACACAAACACACACACACCCCATCCACAGGTTTTTCCATTCCCACTTGTACCAAACATCCCTGAGTTATTTGACTTAGAAAGCAACGAGGCAGAAGGGAGGACAGTAAAAACACACAGAGAGAAGACGCAAAGCATAATACACAGCTAAACACACACACACACACACACACACAACACACACACACACACACACACACACACACACACACAGACAAAAACACACAACTAAACACACATCGTTTACCAAGCCCCTTACTCACATAGGAGCTAAACAAACAGATATGTCATCTCTCTCTTTCTCTTTTCACCCCTTACCGTCTGCTGTCCATCATTCTCTCTCTCTCTCTCTCTCCTCTCTCTCTCTCTCTCTCTCTCTCTCTCTCTCTCTCTCTCTCTCTCTCTCTCTCTCTCTCTCTCTCTCTCTCTCTCTCTCTCTCTCTCTCTCTCTCTCTCTCTCTCTCTCTCTCTCTCTCTCTCCTCTCTCTCTCTCTCTCTCTCTCTCCTGGAGCAGGATTCAGTCACAGATGTCAACATGTATTATTTTAGCTGGCTGACTCCATGTTGTGTGTGTTCTTTTTCTTTCTTTCATTTCTTCGTTCTTTCATTTTGGGAAATTGAGGTTGATGGAGGGAGGAGAGGAGGAGGGAAGGAAGGAGGGGTGTGGAACAGAATGCACAGCTAGAACTACAGTATCTCAAACACACTTAGCATTACACACACACTACCCCCCACACACTCATCTCTACCAAGCCATTTACCTTGGTCTATATAGCCAGGGTTGTATACTATATAATAGTACCATTCAGTCTAGGCCACTCCAGTGGACCTAAGATGAGGGCCAAATGTGTAGGTCTATAGTCTAATGGAGAGCATGGAGTTGTGACTACAGTACACTTAGAGAAGAAGAGGATGGGGTGGGGTGGAGGATAAAGAGGACAGGAGTCAGAGTGTTTAGATGTACTGCTGTTCATGTACAGGATGGTGAAGTGTGTGTGTGTGTGCTAGAATCTCCCTAACACACACACACACACTCTCTGACTAACACACTCCCTGTGGCTGGTGGTTTTTGTTCTTGCTGAGCGCTCATTTACTTCATTAAAAGCTTTAATTAACGTGACAGTTCTGTGTAATTACACTCTTTAAGATGTACTACACTGTTCAGAGCAAGTTGGATGCTCTCTCTCTCTCTCTCTCTCTCTCTCTCTCTCTCTCTCTCTCTCTCTCTCTCTCTCTCTCTCTCTCTCTCTCTCTCTCTCCCTGTCTCTCTTCACCTCTCTCTAACTCTCGCTCTCTCTCTCTCCCCCTCTCTCTCCCTGTCTCTCTTCACCTCTCTCTAACTCTCGCTCTCTCTCTCTCTCTCTCCCACTCTCTCTCTTTCTCTCTCTCGTCACCTCTCTCTAACTCTCTCTCTCTCTCCCTCTCTTTCTCTGTTCTTCTCTCTCTGTTTCCATCAACTCAGTTTCACAGTAAAACATTTTTTCATGTTTGTGGTGTGTGTGTGTGTGCGTGCGTTCGTATGTGTGTGTTCTGCTCTAGCAGTCAACTCCTCTACAGTAAAGTTGTGTGTCTGTGACATTTGGCATTAATGTGATCCAGAAATAAACGCCTTTTAAGAGTTCCTCTAAAAGATCCCATCCCTCCTACGGCTCTAGCCTTTTTTCTCCTCCGTCTCTCTCTCTCTCTCTCTCTCTCACACTCTTTTCGTCTGCCCTCCGCATCCTTTTTCTTAATTTAGTTTCCTCCCTCTTTCTCTCTGTGTCACTGAATGTTGTCTCGTTCTCTTGTTTCTCCCATCACCACTCTCCCTCTTTTTGCATCTCTCCTTCCCTCATCGCTCCTTCTCTCCATCCCTCCTCATCTTTTAGACTTTTGTCCCCCAAAAACTTTTTGCACCTCCCTCCCTCCCTCCCTCCCTCCCTCCTCCCTCTCCCTCCCTCCCTCCCTCCCTCCCTCCCTCCCTCCCTCCCTCTCTTCCTCTCCTCTCCCATCCTCCCCTCCCTCCCTCTCCTCCCCTCCCCCCTACCTTCCCCTCTCATCTAGTCTAGTGTCTAGTCTAAAGAAGCTTAAAGTGTGTTTGTGAAAGAAACCAACAAACAGTTGGCGTATAGCATAGCGTTCAAACACTAGTAACGTTCTCTCAACGTTGCTCTGACGTTGTGGCAGTTGTTTTGATGTTTGATGTGGCTGTCTCTGATTTGACTGTGACATCCCACTGAGCTGTCCAGCTGAGCACAACATAAATAGTTATGTATTCTGTTTTGAACACACAGAGACAACACACACACACACACACAGACACTGAGACATGCACACACACACACACACATACATACAGGCACATAAATACACACACAGGTTTTTTGTTTATTTGTGGCACAATGTAATTGCACGCACCATAATCAGATAGTGATAATGTCAGTGTAGATCTGCCTTAGAGGAACGAAGATAGTCCCAAAGAAAACTGGAACTGGGTATACAAAGGCTATGTCTCCAATGGTACCATATTCCCTATAGTGCACTACTTTTGACTAGGGCCCATAGTGTACTATATAGGGAATAGGGTGCCATTGTGTTATGTAGCAAAAGAGAATCAAAGACAGAGGGAGAGAGATGATGAGAGAGAGAGAGAGAGAGAGAGAGAGAGAGAGAGAGAGAGAGAGAGAGAGAGAGAGAGAGAGAGAGAGATAAAAAGATGGAGACAGAGATTGAAAAATAGTTGTAAAGAGAGTGTTAGTTAGAGTGCTGTTTTCCTTTTTAAGCTACTTGAATTCAGACTTTAAACTTATTTTCAAGTGTTCATGTGAGAATGGCTTTGTCAGAGTATGTTTGTGAGTATGCCTCTGTTAAAGTGTGTGTCTGCGCTAGTGACTGCATAAGTGTGTGTGGTAGCCTGCAGGGAAGGGGCGGAGACTCTGGACCTAAAAAGGGGACAGGAAGAACTCTGAGCTAATGGGAGCGTTATGACACGACTCAGCGGAGAGAGAGAGAGAGAGAGAGAGAGAGAGAGAGAGAGAGACGGGCGACTCGTTGAATCCTTCTGTGGTGCCGGGGGAGTGGACAGGCAGAGGTGTTTTAGTCTATATCTGGGAGAGACATGAGGATACAGTTTTAAAAAACAAAATCTGATTTACGGCTGCATGAGCAAAGAGCAGAGGATAGAGAGATGGAGGGAGGGAGTAGATGGAGGGAGGAGAGAGGCCGCCATTGACCCATTTCTGCAGGCCTTCATTCTATAACGGAGACCAGCCACACACAGAGACACACTCTCATTCTCGAACACGCACACATACTCCCAGACACACTCTGAAACACACACACACCATACAAGCACCATACACTCAGTTCCATACTAGCGCTCAACCATCTCCTTTGTCACAAAAACCCACATTTGCTATTGACAGTCATTCTATGGCAGCTAGACTCTGAAGGGTACATTGAAGTGTTACACCAAAATGTTGCTCGTCACGACATTACATACACTACATGACCAAAAGTTTGTGGACACCTGCTGTTGAACATCTCATTTCAAAATCATGTGCATTAATATGGAGTTGGTCCCCCCTTTGCTGCCAAAACAGCCTACACGCTTATGGGAAGGCTTTCCACTAGATGTTGGAACATTGCTGCGGGGACTTGCTTCAATTCAGCCACAAGAGCATTAGTGAGGTCACTGATTTTGGGTGATTAGGCCTGGCTCACAGTCGGCGTTCCAATTCATCCCAAATGTATTTGATGGGGTTGAGGTTAGGGCTCCGTGCAGTTCTTCCACACCGATCTCGACAAACCATTTCTGTATGGACCTCACTTCGTGCACGGGTGCATTGTCATGCTGAAACAGGAAAGGGCCTTCCCCAAACTGTTGCAACAAAGTTGGAAGCACAGAATCGTCTAGAATGTCATTGTATGCTGTAGCATTAACATTTCCCTTCACTGGAACTGAGGGGCCTAGCCCAAACCATGAAAACCAGCCCCAGACCATTATTCCTCCTCCACCAAACTTTACAGTTGGCACTATGCATTGTGAGCTTTTGTGGCCTACCACTCCTAGACGTTTCCACATCACAATAACATCACTTACAGTTGACCGGGGCAGCTCTAGCAGGGCAGAAATTTGACGAACTGACTTGTTGGAAAGGTGACATCCTATGACGGTGCGAAGTTGAAAGTCACTGAGCTCTTCAGTGAGGCCATTCTACCGCCAATGTTTGTCAATGGAGATTGCATGGCTGTGTGCTCGATTTTATACACCTGTCAGCAACGGGTGTGGCTGAAATAGCCGAATCCACTAATTTAAAGGGGTGTCCACATACCTTTGTTTATATAGTACTTCCTGCCTAGAATGTATCTGTTCAATTGTCACGGAATCAGCCGAGGCTGCTCCTCCTCCCTGCTCGGGCAGGCTTCGGCGTTCGTCGTCCCCGGAGTACTAGCTGCCACCGATCTATGTTTCGGTGTTTGACTTGTTGTGTCCTGATTGTGTACACCTGTTCCCCATTATGTTGTATTGTATTCCCTATTTAACCCTCTGTCGTGCATTGTGTGTTGTGTGTTATTGTTTGCGTCATCGGCAGTGTTCGTGTGCGGGTTGTTTGTTTCCTCCGATGTTTGGAGATTGTTTTTTCACTGGTTACTTTCGATTAAAATACGGTTTCCAGTAGCTCTGTGTCCTGCGTGTGACTTCGCCTACCGCATTTCACTGTCGCCTTCTGACATCAATACCAAGCTGATGAGACCATGAACCTGATCTCATCTATTCAATCTATTTCTATACTCTCCCAAAGCTATTGAAGTGTTATGAGCATGAAGGAAATTGAAGGGCCCTGTCTATTCAAATCCACTGTCAGTACGAAATATCTTGACTATAGAAAACTGCACACAGGACTTTCAATGATTTTATTAATGAATAAGTATTTTATTCACATGCACTGACTCGCTCAAAAGCACTCTCAAGATTCCTATAGACTTATTCTTGGGCTGAAACATTTATTTCTGTGTAGATGAAGATGATTCTTGGATACACACTCACTAAGACACACATACACACACAAACACACTAAGATAGACACACACAGACACACTGAGACACACACACTCACACACACACACACACACACAGACACAGACACACACGCACAGCCTCTCTCTCCAATGCACCCGATGCCCTCAGACGAGGACTCTGACCCAGTTCAGACTGTAGTGTCTCTCTTCGCTGTTCTACATCACCACTGCCGCTTTACCGGCGACGTTCCCTCAACGTTACGCAACTGTTCTCTCGCTGCTCCTCAAACCTCTCTGCTCTTGATGTTCACATTGGCTCTTAGTCCTCTGGGGTAGCTATCTATAGTCCTGTTTTCTCCCTTCTCCCCATCTCTCTGTCTGCCTGTCGCTCTCTCTCTCTTTCTCTCTCCCTTTCTCAGTCCCTCTGTTTCTCTCTCTCTCTCTTCATCTCTTCACCCCTCTCTCTCCATCCATCTCTCTGTTCTCTGACTCTGATGACAGTAAGCAGGTTTACATGTTAGGGTTGTGGGATAAATGTTATCACTAAGTTGATTGTTTGTTGATGTAGCGACAGGATTGTCTAAAAGTATTATTGTTTAGAGGTCAGAGGTTAATAACCTATGCAGCAACCTGTATTACGTGTCACTCACACATACACACACACACACACACGCGCACACACACACACGTGGATAAACACACATGCACGCACATGCACAGTCGCACACACACACACACACACACATCAGATACACATTCATGCATTTACACTGACACGCACGCGCACGCACACACAGGTATGCACACACACAGACACAAACACAGCTACAAACACAGCAGACACACACACACACTGTAATTCAAGGCGGAATGCACACACACACACACACACACACACACACACACACACACACACACACACACACACAGAGAGATGCACACACACACCTGGCTCATTCAGCCAGTCATTGAACAACATCCAACAAATTATCCACAGAACCTTTCCAATTGATACTGCACTGTCAAACACAATAAAGAATTGGCATCCTCAACTCTGTGTTTTCTGTATAAAAGCAGTCTGTTTGGATGCACGGTTACAATAGAAAATTAAAAACAAAAAACAACGTTTTAAGTGAGAAGTAGGCATTGGTCTGAAGCCGAAAAAGAAAGGAAATTCACATGAGCACCACAATGCCTACTTCACCCATGCTCTACCAAGGTTTTTCAGAACACAGCTTTTAACTACTACAGTATTTATGTTGGTCTATTGTACTTCCATCAATGTGTAGGCAGGTTGCTTAGGATTCGATTCTTCTCAAACAGCCTGAGGCGGGTGTCAAAAACTATACACGAAAGAGAATGGTCAAAATATCCTCTCCGGTAGGCGAACCCAGGACCTTTGAATCCCAGGGTGGTGATGCTAACCGTTACACTATGTCAACTTGACACTCTTCACTCTCTCTTCTCTTTTTTTTAATTTAAATGGGCAGTCTGGTGATGACAGCATGTGTTTGTTCCAAAATGTTTTTGTTCATTCACTCAGTACTGATTGATTATCACATACTGTAGCTAAGTTAGCAAGCATGGCGTTTTCTTTTGACTCCGCACAGGTCGCACAAGCAAGCAATGATCATTATAATGTTATTTTACCTGCATGCTTCGTGTGCAACCCGCACCCCTTATACTTTTTACTTGTGGATGGCGACATCAGGTTTTCAGGAACATATTGAAAAGTGACTTGACACTGTTGATCAGTTGGCACAAATTTGGAGTATAATAAGAAAATTCCATTGACAGAGGAGGGAGCATACTGAATGAATGAATAAGGTAAGGGCTAGAATTTGCTCTGGATCTTCTAACAGTGATCCTGTTGTGTTCTAGTTACACACAAGTGTCCAGGTCAGCAGTTTACACAGACTTCAGCCATATGAAAAACCTTCCATAGCTAAATATACCATCCTTTTGCTTCTCATCCAACTGGTGTAAGCTAGCTAGCTACAGCTGCTAGCCCTTTACTAGCTAGCTGCTACTGTTGCGCAGCAACTGAGTTGCACCCAGATTTAGAACTCTGAGATTCGGCTGAAAATATGTTAGCATTGTCAGAAATGCTACAAAAAGAAAGCACATCGTTGGTTTTTATTGGGCAGAAATGTGCACGTGATTGTGGTAAATTGTGAATTTAGTAAAAACTGTTGCACCTTCAAACTTATTCAGTCCAGATGGATCTAAGTCTAATGGTCACCGTATGGACGCTGTAGCCTAGTTTTAATCCGACGACTAGAATTTGAGCTAGGTTTGGGCAAAAAAATTGTCTGACGACCCTAATGCTAATGACCCTATCAAAAATCCGATATAGTGGTTCTCGGTAACGGCAGGACGGATCATGATGAGAGGCGGGGAGGGTGGTGTGTACCTCCAAGTTGATTTGACCCCCCCCCCCCACACACACACACACACACACACACACACTTTTGCCCTCAGAAAAGCCTAAATTCATCATTGGCATGGACCCTACAAGGTGTCGCAAGCGTTCCACAGGGATGCTGGCCTATGTTGACTCCAATGCTTCCCACAGTTGTGTCAAGTTGGCTGGATGTCCTTTGGATGGTGGACCATTCTTGATACACATGGGAAACTGTTGCACATGAGAAACCCAGCAGCGTTGCAGTTCTTGACACAAACCGGTGCACAAGGCACCTAATACCATACCCCGTTCAAAGGCACTTCCATTTTTTGTCTTGCCCATTCAACCTCTGAATAGCACACATACAAAATCCATGTCTCAATTGTCTCAAGGTAAAGAAAATCCTTCTTTAAAACCTTTTTTACTGCAGTGGGCTAAATCACGGTCACACAGAGTGTTTATTGGTAGTCTTAAACAAATCTACTTTGAAATAAAAGTATACACACATGGTTATGGGCTTTAAAAAAAGAAAACACCTGTACCATGTCAGATATAGAGTTGAAATGTATTACATTTTCACTTTGCGTTCCAATATTGCACTTTATATACATCACAGAAGACTGAAATATAACAAAACCATTTGGCATAGAAACACTGGATTTTTTAAATATAAATTATGAAAAATATTAATAACATTCCACATATGAGACCACTAGAGGGTGCTTTGGTCATTCGACTGCAGGAAAGGGATACCCTGTCTCCTCCCCTTCATCTACACTGATTGAAGTGACATCAATAATGGATCATAGCTTTCACCTGAATTCACCTGGTCAGTATGTCATGGAATGAGCAGGTGTTCTTAATGTTTTGTATACTCAGTATGATGGTAAGGAGCTTCAACCAAAGCATACTATAGTGGCGCCATCTGGCGTGACTATAATTAGTATTAGCATTACAATAGCAATTTCCCCTCCATCTCACCACACTGTCAGTCAGCCTAATGAATGATAAACACATATGCAACTAGATTCAGCCACCGGATGATTTCTGTTGGAGTGGATGGTCAGGGGTCCAGAACATAATTATAATAATTTCTACACTGCAAATTGACCACAGCTAAGCCCAAAAATGAATTGTATATGAAAATAAGAATAATTTCCTACCTTGACTACATTGAGTGAGGATTTTTTTTTTGTGTGGGAACTCATTTTACGGTCTTTCTTTTCTCGGGCCGGCTGTTGACCCATGCTATGGAGTATATATATAGACTATACACATCAATCAGAAAGTGTTCTAGAATAATGGAGATAGGTGAGCATACATTGCAGCTCGAAGGAGTATGTGTGTGTACGTGTGTACGTGTACGTGTGTGTACGTGTGTGTGTACGTGTGTGTGTGTGTGTGTGTGTGTGTGTACGTGTGTGTGTGTGTGGCAAAGATCAGGTGCGTGCCTGACATCCAACAAGCTCTCACGGTCTCACTGCAGAATCTGACATTTGTCCATAAACATCACATTTCGAAGGTTAAGTTTAGGCATTCATTCTGAATGGTTAAGTTAAGGGTTAAGGTTTGGGTTAAAACAACAACAAGAAAAAACGAGTGCCTAGCACTGGGATTGAACACATGACCGCCGGTGCTCGCGGTTTACCCCAAGCCTACTTAATGGTAATAGCGTTCCTCGTTGTCCTTAGTGGCCGGCTTTTAAGTCATATGCCGACGTCCTGCTTACCTGGACGGACGTCGAATATTGCAGTGGATCTTGAGCGACCTGGCAGTGACACAAGCCCTCCTCACTGGGATGACCCTGTGGCCCCAAGGTCTCAATGCTCGATGTGTGCGTGATTGTGTGTGTGTGTCAATGTTTAAGGTTAATAGAATGTGATTCCACGCATCCCACCCCCCAGGACAGAGACCTGGAGAGAGAGAGGGGGGAGACACGGGGAGATAAGGGGGGAGAGGTTAGAGGGTTAGGGGGGAGGAGAGGGTGACGGTAATGCAGTCCGATAGATTAAAAGTGAATAACTGCTGAGAATTAAAATGTCATTGAGCACAGAGGGGAGATCAAGGCAAGCAGAGATAGCGGGATCATTCCCCCTGACACAAAGGAGTTTGTGTGTGTCCATGCCTGTGTGTTTCTGTCTGTGTGGCTACTAATAGTGGAGATAGGCTATGGTATCAGAAAATCACATTGTATGATTTTTAAGAAATTTATTTGCATTTTATTGCATGACATAAGTATTTGATCACCTACCAACCAGTAAGAATTCCGGCTCTCACAGACCTGTTAGTTTTTCTTTAAGAAGCCCTCCTGTTCTCCACTCATTACCTGTATTAACTGCACCTGTTTGAACTCGTTACCTGTATAAAAGACACCTGTCCACACACTCAATCAAACAGACTCCAACCTCTCCACAATGGCCAAGACCAGAGAGCTGTGTAAGGACATCAGGGATAAAATTGTAGACCTGCACAAGGCTGGGATGGGCTACAGGACAATAGGCAAGCAGCTTGGTGAGAAGGCAACAACTGTTGGCGCAATTATTAGAAAATTGAATTTCAAGATGACGGTCAATCACCCTCGGTCTGGGGCTCCATGCAAGATCTCACCTCGTGGGGCATCAATGATCATGAGGAAGGTGAGGGATCAGCCCAGAACTACACCGCAGGACCTGGTCAATGACCTGAAGAGAGCTGGGACCACAGTCTCAAAGAAAACCATTAGTAACACACTACGCCGTCATGGATTAAAATCCTGCAGCGCACGCAAGGTCCCCCCGCCAGCGCATGTCCAGGCCCGTCTGAAGTTTGCCAATGACCATCTGGATGATCCAGAGGAGGAATGGGAGAAGGTCATGTGGTCTGATGAGACAAAAATAGAACTCCACTCGCTGTGTTTGGAGGAAGAAGAAGGATGAGTACAACCCCAAGAACACCATCCCAACCGTGAAGCATGGAGGTGGAAACATCATTCTTTGAGGATGCTTTTCTGCAAAGGGGACAGGACGACTGCACCGTATTGAGGGGAGGATGGATGGGGCCATGTATCGCGAGATCTTGGCCAACAACCTCCTTCCCTCAGTAAGAGCATTGAAGATGGGTCGTGGCTGGGTCTTCCAGCATGACAACAACCCGAAACACACAGCCAGGGCAACTAAGGAGTGACTCCATAAGAAGCATCTCAAGGTCCTGGAGCCTAGCCAGTCTCCAGACCTGAACCCAATAGAAGATCTTTGGAGGGTGCTGAAAGTCAGTTTTGCCCAGCGACAGCCCCGAAACCTGAAGGATCTGTAGAAGGTCTGTATGGAGGAGTGGGCCAAAATCCCTGCTGCAGTGTGTGCAAACCTGGTCAAGACCTACAGGAAACGTATGATCTCTGTAATTGCAAACAAAGGTTTCTGTACCAAATATTAAGTTCTTCTTTTCTGATGTATCAAATACTTATGTCATGCAATAAAATGCAAATGAATTACTTAAAAATCATACAATGTGATTTTCTGGATTTTTGTCTCTCACAGTTGAAGTGTACCTATGATAAAAATTACAGACCTCTACATGCTTTGTAAGTAGGAAAACCTGCAAAATCGGCAGTGTATCAAATACTTGTTCTCCCCACTGTATATGCACGTGTGTGTGTCTCAGTATGTGTCTCAGTGTGTGTGTGTGTCTCAGTGTGTGTGTGTGTGTCTCAGTGTGTGTGTGTGTGTGTCTCAGTGTGTGTGTGTCTAGCACACACACACACACACACACACACACACACACACACACACACACACACACACACACACACACACACACACACACACACAGATAAAAGAACCAACCCACACATTTACATTGACATTTACATAATTTAGCAGACGCTCTTATCCAGAGCGACTTACAAATTGGTGCATTCAACTTATGATAGCCAGTGGGACAACCACCTTTTTTTTATGGGGGGTGGGGGAAGAAGGATTACTTTATACTCTTCCAGGTATTCCTTAAAGAAGTAGGGTTTCAAGTGTCTCCGGGAAGGTGGTCAGTGACTCCGCTGTCCTGGCGTCGTGGGGAAGCTTGTTCCACCATTGGGGTGCCAGAGCAGCGAATAGCTTTGACTGGGCTGAGCGGGAACTGTGCTTCCGTAGAGGTAGGGGAGCTAGCAGGCCAGAGGTGGATGAACGTTCCCCTCACAGCTCCGTAGGCAAGCACCATGGTCTTGTAGTAGATGCGAGCCTCAACTGGAAGCCAGTGGAGTGTGCGGAGGAGCGGGGTGACATGAGAGAACTTGGGAAGGTTGAACACCAGACGGGCTGCAGCGTTCTGGATAAGTTGAAGGAGTTTAATGGCACAGGCAGGGAGCCCAGCCAACAGCGACTTGCAGTAATCCAGACGGGAGATGACAAGTGCCTGGATTAGGACCTGTGCTGCTTTCTGTGTAAGGTAGGGTCGTACTCTGCGAATGTTGTAGAGCATGAACCTGCAGGATCGGGTCAACGCTTTGATGTTAGCGGAGAACGACAGGGTATTGTCCAGGGTCACGCCAAGGTTCTTTGCACTCTGGGAGGAGGACACAATGGAGTTGTCAACCGTGATGGCGAGATCATGGAGCGGGCAGTCCTTCCCCGGGAGGAAGAGCAGCTCCGTCTTGCCGAGGTTCAGCTTGAGGTGGTGATCCGACATCCACACTGATATGTCTGCCAGACATGCAGAGATGCGATTCACCACCTGGTTATCAGAAGGGGGAAAGGAGAAAATTAATGTTGTGTCATCTGCGTAGCTATGATAGGAGAGACCATGTGAGGATATGACAGAGCCAAGTGACTTGGTGTATAGAGAGAATAGGAGAGGGCCTAGAACTGAGCCCTGGGGGACACCAGTGGTGAGAGCACGTGGTGCGGAGACAGATTCTCGCCACGCCACCCGGTAGGAGCGACCTGTCAGGTAGGACGCAATCCAAGAGTGAGCAGCGCCGGAGATGCCCAACTCGTAGAGGGTGGAGAGGAGGATCTGATGGTTCACAGTATCAAAGGTAGCGGATAAGTCTAGAAGGATAAGAGCAGAGGAGATAGAGTTAGCTTTAGCAGTGCGGAGAGCCTCCGTGACACAGAGAAGAGCAGTGTCAGTTGAATGACCAGTCTTGAAACCTGACTGGTTTGGATCAAGAAGGTCATTCTGAGAGAGATGAGAGATAGCAGGAGAGTTGGCTAGAGACTGCACGCTCAAGAGTTTTGGAGAGAAAAGAAAGAAGGGATACTGGTCTGTAGTTGTTGACATCGGAGGGATCGAGTGTAGGTTTTTTGAGGAGGGGTGCAACTCTCGCTCTCTTGAAAACGGAAGGGACATGGCCAGCGGTCAAGGATGAGTTGATGAGCGAGGTGAGGTAAGGGAGAAGGTCTCCGGAAATGGTCTGGAGAAGAGAGGAGGGGATAGGGTCAAGCGGGCAGGTTGTTGAGCGGCCGGCCGTCATAAGTTGCAAGATTTTATCTGGAGAGAGAGGGGAGAAAGAAGTCAAAGCATAAGGTAGGGCAGTGTGAGCAGGACCAGCGGTGACATTTGACTTAATAAATGAGGATCGGATGTCGTCAACCTTCTTTTCAAAATGGTTGACGAAGTCATCCACAGAGAGGGATGAGGGAGGGGGAGGAGGAGGGGGATTCAGCAGGGAGGAGAAGGTGGCAAAGAGCTTCCTAGGGTTAGAGGCAGAGGCTTGAAATTTAGAGTGGTAGAAAGTGGCTTTATCAGCGGAAACAGAGGAAGAGAATGTAGAGAGGAGAGAGTGAAAAGATGACAGGTCCGCAGGGAGTCTAGTTTTCCTCCATTTCCGCTCGGCTGCCCGGAGCCCTCTTCTGTGAGCTCGTAATGAGTCGTCAAGCCACGGAGCAGGAGGGGAGGACCGAGCCGGCTGGGAGGATAGGGGACATAGAGAGTCAAAAGATGCAGAAAGGGAGGAGAGGAGGGTTGAGGAGGCAGAATCAGGAGATCGGAGGGAGAAGGATTTAGCAGAGGGAAGAGATGATAGGATGGAAGAGGAGAGAGTAGCGGGAGAGAGAGAGCGAAGGTTGCGACGGCACATTACCATCGGAGTAGGGGCAGAGTGAGTAGTGTTGGAGGAGAGCGAGAGAGAAAAGGATACAAAGTAGTGGTCGGAGACTTGGAGGGGAGTTGCAGTGAGATTAGTAGAAGAACAGCATCTAGTAAAGATGAGGTCAAGCGTATTGCCTGCCTTGTGAGTAGGGAGGGACGGTGAGAGGGTGAGGTCAAAAGAGGAAAGGAGTGGAAAGAAGGAGGCAGAGAGAAATGAATCAAAGGCAGACGTAGGGAGGTTAAAGTCACCCAGAACTGTGAGGGGTGAGCCATCCTCAGGAAAGGAACTTATCAAGGCGTCAAGCTCATTGATGAACTCTCCAAGGGAACCTGGAGGGCGATAAATTACAAGGATGTTATGCTTGAATGGGCTAGTGACTGTGACAGCATGGAATTCAAATGAGGAGATAGACAGATGGGTCAGGGGAAAAAGAGAGAATGTCCACTTGGGAGAGATGAGGATTCCTGTGCCACCGCCGCGCTGACCAGATGCTCTCGGGGTATGCGAGAACACATGGTCAGATGAGGAAAGAGCAGTAGGAGTAGCAGTATTTTCTGTGGTAATCCATGTTTCCGTCAGCGCCAAGAAGTCCAGGGACTGGAGGGTAGCATAGGCTGAGATGGCCGCAGAACGGCAGTTCCAGAGGCTGCCGGAGACCTGGAACTCCACGTGGGTCATGCACGCAGGGATCACCAGATTAGAGTGGCAGCAGCCACGCGGTGTGAAGCGTTTGTATGGCCTGTGCAGAGAGGAGAGAACAGGGATAGACAGACACATGTTTTGTTTTTCTATCCTCGTGGGGACCTAAAAATAATTTCCATTCAAAATGATATTTTCCATAACCCCTAACCCTAACCTTTACCCTTACCATAACCCTAACCTTAACCCTAATTCTAACCCTAACCCTAATTGTAACCCTAACTCTAAATCTAACCCCTAAACTTATAATAACCTTTGTCCTCATGGCGACGTGGGAGAATTTTCCTTGTTTTACTATCCTTGTCGGGACTATCCTTGTCGGGACTATCCTTGTCGACACACACACACACACACACACACACACACACACACACACACACACACACACACACACACACACACACACAACACACACACACACACACACACACACACACACACACACACGCACACACTGTGGTACTGTAACCCTGTAAACAATCTCCCAGTGTTGCTACAATGGAAAAATGAATGTTCTCCATCTTCTCCATCGAAAACAGCTTAGGAAAACCTCATGCCATGTTGGAAATAATCTTCCATGTGTATTTCTGTATTTCGAGGTTGGCGGAATGTATGCAAAGAAAGAGTGACACAGTTAGATCTTGGCTTAGGTTATGGATCAAAATAATGCTTTTTCAGGGTGAAACATGCAGTACTGTTTGACTACACAGCTTAATGTGTCAGACAGAGGTTATTAAATCTTTGTTCCTATCCAAGAAAAAAGGTCCAACAATCACTTACAGTATAGTAATGTAGTTTTGTTGATTGAATTATTCTTAGGACAATATGTCTGAACACACACATGCACGTGCACACACACAGCTAGCGTGCCTTCCTCAGCATTTGTGTGAGACAAGCTTTGTTATAACATACTCTGGAAATGTGGTCAAGAGACCAAACAACTGAAACTAAGAGATGCCAATGGTTTCATGTTTATTTGTACAGATGGAAGCACGTCTCACACACACACACACACACACATATACTTACACACACACCATCACTCCTTACTTAATGTGTGTTCCATGTTTGTGTGTGTGTGTGTGTGTGTCATATTACGTTCATTACTCTAGACAGCAACGGCGCGTCACACATACGCCATCACAAACACCAGCGGAGAGCGTGGGAGAGATACACAACCATCTACATGTAGGCAGCACGCTCGTTTTGGCTCAGATCCCTTGTCTTTGTTCCCTCACTTTGTTTGTTTCTTATTTTTTGTCCTTTAATCTGCTCTTTCGCTCCGCGCCTCTTCCTTCTCATCCTCATTTACTTTCATCTGACAACATGCAATATGTATATACTGTATTCTACTGTATTTTCGTCAATGCCAAACCAACATTGCTCCACCTAGTATTTATATATTTCTTAATTCCATTCTTTTACTTTTAGATTTGTGTGTATCGTTGTGAATTGTTATATACTACTGCACTGTTGATGCTTCTCCTTCAACTGGGTTCCAGCTCCATAGGAAGACTGTATTCAGACTGTATTCAGACTGTATTCAGACTGTATTCAGACTGTATTCAGATTGTATTAGACTGTATCAAACTGTATTAGACTATTAGACTATTCAGAATGTATTTAGACTGTATTCAGACTGTAATTCAGACTTAATGGCTGCATCAAAAGTAGTGCATGATAGAGGGAATAGGGTGCCATTTGGGACGCATCCTATACCTGTTATACTTTATCTGTAATGGGTCTGGTCTAGTCGGAGAAAGACTTGGACACACATACAGAAGCAGACACACTCAGGCAGACAGGCTGCACACACACACACACACATACTCATACACCCACTCACGATACACACTTGTCTAAAGCTCTACTCTGGCGCAGACTGTGCCGGCTGATTGAGGTTGACTGTGGTATTATTTCATTCATTCCGTTTTTCAACTTGGTCGTCTTTCGCTCCCTTCTATTTTTCGCCGGAGGAAGAGGGTGGCGTCCTCGAGTGCTCTACAACTCCCCATCACTGCTGATCATTGTCTCAATTACTCATCCCTCCCTCCCTCCCTCCCTCCCTCCCTCCCTCCCTCCCTCCCTTCCGCTGTTCTCTCTCCTCTCTCAGCTCATCCCAAGTTACTGTGTCCTCTCCTCCTCCACCCCCAAACCCCATCGTCACGTTCCGCCTTTTCTTCTCCTGCTATTTCTCTCTCCTTTTTCTCTGTTCCAAAGTGATGTGGTGAAGACTAAATAGCTACTGCTTCCTTCGTTATCCCCCTCTTACATCGCTCCCTTTTCTTCGCGTTCTTTTCAACCATTACAATAAGTGACAGCAGCTTAAAGTCGTCTCTTTCTCCTCCCTCTCTCTTTCTCTCTCACTCTATGTCTTGCTCTCTCTAAACCCCCCTCGCTCTCTCTTTCTCATGCTCTCTCTATCCCTTCTCATAGTCTAGTGCCTCAGTCATGTCAGCAACAGCTTGTCATAAACGATCAGTGTCCCTCTCCTCCCTCCCTCAGTTTCCCCTTGCTCCTATGATCTCGGTGTCTTCTCCATTCAACTCCCAAAACTATGATTTCTCTTCTTCTCTTTCACTCTGTCCTTTTCCAGCCTTTCGGTCCTTTTCTTTTTTTTTACCTCCATCGGTGTCCCTTTCTCCCCACTCCATTTTCTCTTTCTCCTCTCCTCCCGTTCAGCCGGTCTCTCCTTTCTAATTCCCATCCCTCCATCTTGATGTCCTTGCCCTTTGCTGTTCTCGCTCCTGTCTCTCCTCCTTTTACGCTTCCCAACACTCACAGGCTGGCAGGAGAGACGGAGAGATCGGGAGGTGGGATGAGTAAGGCTCTCTTCTTTCACACCTCTCTCTCTCTCTCTCCCTCGCTCCCATCTCTCCTCACCATCCAACACGTTCATCTGTAGCCTCAAGCCAAAGAGAGAGAAAAGCAAAGGTCTGCCCTTGAGGCGTGAACCGAAAGAGAGGGAGGCGAGAGGTAGAAAGAGAGAGGAGTATGCTTACAGTGGGGGAAAAAAGTATTTAGTCAGCCACCAATTGTGCAAGTTCCCCCACTTAAAAAGATGAGAGAGGCCTGTAATTTTCATCATAGGTACACGTCAACTATGACAGACAAATTGAGAATTTTTTTCTCCAGAAAATCACATTGTAGGATTTGTAATGAATGTATTTGCAAATTATGGTGGAAAATAAGTATTTGGTCACCTACAAACAAGCAAGATTTCTGGCTCTCACAGACCTGTAACTTCTTCTTTAAGAGGCTCCTCTGTCCTCCACTCGTTACCTGTATTAATGGCACCTGTTTGAACTTGTTATCAGTATAAAAGACACCTGTCCACAACCTCAAACAGTCACACTCCAAACTCCACTATGGCCAAGACCAAAGAGCTGTCAAAGGACACCAGAAACAAAATTGTAGACCTGCACCAGGCTGGGAAGACTGAATCTGCAATAGGTAAGCAGCTTGGTTTGAAGAAATCAACTGTGGGAGCAATTATTAGGAAATGGAAGACATACAAGACCACTGATAATCTCCCTCGATCTGGGGCTCCACACAAGATCTCACCTCGTGGGGTCAAAATGATCACAAGAACGGTGAGCAAAAATCCCAGAACCACACGGGGGGACCTAGTGAATGACCTGCAGAGAGCTGGGACCAAAGTAACAAAGCCTACCATCAGTAACACACTACGCCGCCAGGGACTCGTAAGAAGCATTTCAAGGTCCTGGAGTGGCCTAGCCAGTCTCCAGATCTCAACCCCATAGAAAATCTTTGGAGGGAGTTGAAAGTCTGTGTTGCCCAGCGACAGCCCCAAAACATCACTGCTCTAGAGGAGATCTGCATGGAGGAATGGGCCAAAATAACCAGCAACAGTGTGTGAAAACCTTGTGAAGACTTACAGAAAACGTTTGACCTGTGTCATTGCCAACAAAGGGTATATAACAAAGAATTGAGAAACTTTTATTATTGACCAAATACTTATTTTCCACCATAATTTGCAAATAAATTCATTACAAATCCTACAATGTGATTTTCTGGATTTTTTTCCCCTCATTTTGTCTGTCATAGTTGACGTGTACCTATGATGAAAATTACAGGCCTCTCTCATCTTTTTAAGTGGGAGAACTTGCACAATTGGTGGCTGACTAAATACTTTTTTCCCCCACTGTATGTCTGTTTTCTGCATTTCTCCGAATTTGCTCTCATCCTTTCTCCTCACGCCTCACCCCTCTCTTCTCTCAGTAAATGAGTTTAGACTCAGCCTATGGATTACATTAGTCTGTACAGAGGTGTGACAATATCGATCCTCTCTATTCCTCCCCACCTATACTCCCCCAACTTCTCACCCCTCTTACCCACTCCTCTCCCGGCCTGGACAGTTCTCTAATGAGCAGAGCCGGTTTGGTGGTTCTGCTGGCTAACTTGGATAAGAGCATGATGATTGCAACACCAGGGTTGTGGGTTCGAAACCCTCGTGCCAAATACCAAAAATCTGTACTAAACACAAGTAAATTGCTTTGGATAAAAGCATCAGCTAAATGACCATACTATATACTGTTCCATTACTTATCACAGATGTGAATTTCTCCATTTTATATCATGAATAATCAATTTTCTAATGAGATGATTATCGTCTCCTCATAATAATAATAATACTCATCATCATCAACATCATCATCATCATCTAGTCTGGAGCTACAAGCCCATCTCTCTATCCTCCAGTGTGTTAGTCCAGTCTAAATAGCATATTTCTATATCAGGGTAGTTTATTGAAGTTAATTAGTGTGAATTAGTGATTGAGTCCACAGAGCTCAGTCAGTAGGCCGTTAAATGAGATCCGCTGGGCCGAGACCTTAGCACCTATTAAAAGCCTTCCATCATGTAGGACTGTGACATTTCACAGCTTCTGTGTGAGTTTAATCACTACGTCTGCAAATGTCACTTATCCTTTGGTTGGGTAGAATGGTTTGGCTGTATGAATGGGAGGCATTGTGAAAGGAAGAGTGGGGTGGGGGGTGGGGGGGGTTATTGTATGTGTGTCACACATCCCTTATATGTTCTAATTTGTGTATATGTGTGTGTGTGTATGTGTGACACTCCTCCTAATTTGTTCTATGTTGTTCCCCATCCAGCCACGTCAGATGGAACGCGCCAGGGTCTAGAGAGTATGAGGGGAGGAGTGTGTGCCACGCAGGGCATGAAGGTGGTCCTTAAAGTGGGACAGAGTGAGTACTGAATCTCACACACACAGTGAAAAACACACACCGACTACTATATTCTCCTCTGAGTGTATTAGTGTTGATTAGAGAGCTGGAAGAGAGGAGCAGCCAGGATCACACAGCTCTAATGAGGCCTGTTGACTTCACTTACTAACACACTAAACACCACTATTCTCTCTGGTACTGGCTCTCTATGCCCGCTCATACCAACTAGCTCTCACAGTCTCACGTCAGAATTAGACGTTCATCCATGTTTCTCAAACGTCAAATTTCGAAGTTGTTGCAAGCGTCAAATTTGTGTTTAAGGTTAACTCCGTTTAAGTTTAGGCATTAACTCCACATTTTTAAGGTTAGGGTTAATGTTAGGCATTAACTCCAAATTGTTACGGTAAGGATTAAGGTTTAGGATAGGCTTAAAACAAAAATCTAAAAAATGACTTTGTATCGCTGGATTCGAACTTGCAACCTTCGGAATCAGAGGCAGATGCTTACGGCATTAACTCTGAATGGTTAAGGTAAGGGTTAAGGTTTGTGATTGGCTTAAAACAAAAATCTCAAAAACTAAACGTGCAACCATCGGAATCAGAGGCAGATGCTTAAACCTACCTGAAGGTAACAGCGCTCACTGTTGCTCCTAGTGGCCGGTTTCCACGTCATCTCCCGACATCCTCAGACATGGATGGACGTTGAATACTGACTTGTTTCATGGGTGACCTGGCTGCTCACACGGTAGGGAGTAGGCTGCTCTTTCTGGGTATAAACACCACAGGCCCTGCTAATGGCTCTGCTGCTACTGGTGCCCTTGGGTGACGGAGAGGGGACAATGTTTTAGATGAAAGTCACACTTTCTCTGACATACACATATTTTCATACATGATTGGAAACACACAAATAAATACAGCAGTCAGTAGAAATGTACACACACACACACTAGTGCTGAGCGATTAGTGCTTTTTGAGGTCAGTTCAGTGTCGGTTCAATTATTAAAAAAGAATCATGGTTTTCGATATCGGTTTTGATTATTTGGGTTGAATGCTGTAACAACACATAATTAAACTATTAATGAAAGTACCAAGATGGTAGTGACTGTCCATTACTGCTTATCACTTATTAACCATTATTTATTCACATTTACTTTAATAAAATATTTAAGTTGTTGTGTATATTACATTTGTTTTATTGATGACTTTTATTTCATTCCAAGTCATCATCTCATCTGTATAGAGCTGCTGCCTATGCTGTCTGACAAAATCACTATTTTGTAGTTCTTCAAAGTATATAAGGCATACCTTTATGACTGCTGAATACCAACTATCAATCACTTAGATAATGAATTTTCAGGTAGAGTTACCTCGCGAAGCAACAGCTGCTCTCTATATCCCCTCACAATCTCGCATTTTTTACTCTCCTGTAGCAGACGTAAAAAAAAAAAACTGACCGGACAAGTAGGATGTGGAATGGATTGTGGTCATTGTAGTTCATTACCACATTTTATGCGCTAAACTATGTAGAATATTGGCCTGTTGGAAACTACAACTCCATACTACATCGCACAGTTCAGGCTGGATCTGTGCAATGTGCGTATTGAGCTCACAGAAAAAAACTAACAAAATATATGTTGGTTTTTTAAATGTTTTTTCTGTATCCCTTTTTCGTAATATCCAATTGGTAGTTACAGTCTTGTCCCATCGCTGCAACTCCCCTACGGACTTGGGAGAGGCCAAGGTCGAGAGCCATGCGTCCTCCGAAACACGACCCTACCAAGCCGCACTGCTCACTTAACCCGGAAGCCAACCGCACCAATGTGTCGGAGGAAACAATGTCCAGCTGGCGACCAAAGTCAGCTTGCAGGCGCCCGGCCCACCACAAGGAGACGCTAGAGCGCGATGGGACAAGGAAATCGCGGCTGGCCAAACCCTCCCCTAACCCGGACGACGCTGGGCCAATTGTGCACTGCCTCATCGGTCTCCTGGTCACGGCTGGCTGTGACACAGCCTGGGATCAAACCCGGGTCTGTAGTGACACCTCACTTAGACCACTGCGCCACCCGGGAGGCCGCAAAATGGAATTCAAATAACTGAACCAACGTCAATTACAGTGCCTTGCAAAAGTACTCATCCCCCTTGGTGTTTTTTCCTATTTTGTTGCATTACAACCTGTAATTTGAATGGATTTGAATTTGGATTTCATGTAATGGACCTACACAAAATAGTCCAAATTGGTGAAGTGAAATGCAAAAAATAACTTGTTTCAAAAAATTCTAAAAAATTAATAACGTAAAAGTGGTGTGTGCATATGTATTCACCCCCTTTGCTATGAAGCCCCTAAATAAGATCTGGTGCAACCAATTACCTTCAGAAGTCACATAATTAGTTAAATAAAGTCCACCTGTGTGCAATCTAAGTGTCACATGATCTGTCACATGATCTCAGTATATATACAAATGTTCTGAAAGGCCCCAGAGTCTGCAACACCACTAAGCAAGGGGCACCACCAAGCAAGCGGCACCATGAAGACCAAGGAGCTCTCCAAACAGGTCAGGGACAAAGTTGTGGAGAAGTACAGATCAGGGTTGGGTTATAAAAAAAGATCAGAAACTTTGAACATCCCACGGAGAACCATTAAATCCATTATTAAAAAATTGAAAGAATATGGCACCACAACAAACCTGCCACGAGAGGGCCGCCCACCAAAACTCACGGACCAGGCAAGGAGGGCATTAATCAGAGGCAACAAAGAGACCAAAGATAACATTTTACATTTACATTTTAGTCATTTAGCAGATGCTCTTATTCAGAGCGACTTACAATTAGTGAGTGCATACATTTTTCATACTGGTCCCCCGTGGAAGGAGCTGCAAAGCTCCACAGCGAAGATTTTGAGTATCTGTCCATAGGACCACTTTAAGCCGTACATTCCACCGAGCTGGGCTTTACGGAAGAGTGGCCAGAAAAAAGCCATTGCTTAAAGAAAAAAATAAGCAAACACGTTTGTTGTTTGCCAAAAGGCATGTGGGAGACTCCCCAAGCATATGGAAGAAGGTACTCTGGTCAGATGAGACTAAAATTTAGCTATTTGGCCATCAAGGAAAACGCTATGTCTGGCGCAAACCCAACACCTCTCATCACCCCGAGAACACCATCCCCACAGTGAAGCATGTTGGTGGCAGCATCATGCAGTGGGGATGTTTTTCATCGGCAGGGACTGGGAAACTGGTCAGAATTGAAGGAATGATGGATGCCGCTAAATACAGGGAAATTCTTGAGTCTTTCAGAGATTTGAGACTGGGACGGAGGTTCACCTTCCAGCAGGACAATGACCCTAAGCATACTGCTAAAGCAACACTCGCGATAATGGCGCCGGAGAAGAAGGTTATTACGGTTATCCTACCAACGGGACATTAAAAACTGTAATATCTTATGTTTCACCAAGTCGTGGCTGAACGACGACATGGACAGCATACAACTAGCGGGCTATACGCTACATCGGCAGGATAGAACGGCTGACTCCGGTAAGACAAGGGGTGGCGGTCTGTGTATATTTGTAAACAACAGCTGGTGCACAAAATCAAATACTAAGGAAGTCTCGAGGTTTTGCTCGCCTGAGGTAGAGTATCTTATGATAAGCTGTAGACCACACTATTTACCAAGACAGTTTTCATCTATATTTTTCATAGCTGTCTATTTACCACCACAAACCAATGCTGGCATTAAGATTGCACTGAATGAGCTGTATAAGGCCATAAGTCAACAGGAAAACGCTCATCCAGAGGCAGCGCTCCTAGTGGCCGGGGACTTTAATGCAGGGAAACTTAAATCAGTTCTACCTAATTTCTACCAGCATGTTAAATGTGCAACCAGAGGAAAAAAAAACTCTAGACCACCTTTACTCCACACACAGAGACGCATACAAAGCTCTCCCTCGCCCTCCATTTGGCAAATCTGACCATAACTCTATCCTCCTGATTCCTGCTTATAAGCAAAAACTAAAGCACGAAGCACCAGTGACTCGGTTAATAAAAAAGTGGTCAGATGACGCAGATGCTAAGCTACAGGACTGTTTTGCTAGCACAGACTGGAACATGTTCCGGGATTCTTCAGATAGCATTGAGGAGTACAACACATCAGTCACTGGCTTCATCAATAAGTGCATCGATGATGTCGTCCCCACAGTGACCGTACGTACATACCCCAACCAGAAGCCATGGATTACAGGCAACATCCGCACTGAGCTAAAGGGTAGAGCTGCCGCTTTCAAGGAGCGGTACTCAAACCCGGATGCTTATAAGAAATCCCGCTATGCCCTCCGACGAACCATCAAACAGGCAAAGAGTCAATACAGGACTAAGATTGAATCGTACTACACCGGCTCTGACGCTCGTCGGATGTGGCAGGGCTTGAAAACTATTACAGACTACAAAGGGAAGCACAGCCGCGAGCTGCCCAGTGACACAAGACTTCCAGACGAGCTAAACCACTTCTATGCTCGCTTCGAGGCAAGCAACACTGAAGCATGCATGAAAGCATCAGCTGTTCCGGATGACTATGTGATCACGCTCTCCGTAGCCGATGTGAGTAAGTCTTTTAAGCAGGTCAACATTCACAAGGCCGCAGGGCCAGACGGATTACCAGGACGTGTACTCCGAGCATGTGCTGACCAACTGGCAAGTGTCTTCACTGACATTTTCAACATGTCCCTGACTGAGTCTGTAATACCAACATGTTTCAAACAGACCACCATAGTCCCCGTGCCCAAGGACTCTAAGATAACCTGCCTAAATGACTACCGACCCGTAGCACTGACATCTGTAGCCATGAAGTGCTTTGAAAGGCTGGTCATGGCTCACATCAACACCATTATCCCAGAAACCCTAGATCCACTCCAATTTGCATACCGCCCCAACAGATCCACAGATGATGCAATCTCTATTGCACTCCACACTGCCCTTTCCCACCTGGACAAGAGGAACACCTACGTGAGAATGCTATTCATTGACTACAGCTCAGCATTCAACACCATAGTGCCCTCAAAGCTCATCACTAAGCTAAGGATCCTGGGACTAAACACCTCCCTCTGCAACTGGATCCTGGACTTCCTGACGGGCCGCCCCCAGGTGGTAAGGGTAGGTAACAACACATCTGCCACACTGATCCTCAACACGGGGGCCCCTCAGGGGTGCGTGCTCAGTCCCCTCCTGTACTCCCTGTTCACCCATGACTGCATGGCCAGGCACGACTCCAACACCATCATTAAGTTTTCCGACGACACAACAGTGGTAGTAGGCCTGATCACCGACAACGATAAGACAGCCTATAGGGAGGAGGTCAGAGACCTGGCCATGTGGTGCCAGGATAACAACCACTCCCTCAACGTGACCAAGACAAAGGAAATTATTGTGGACTACAGGAAAAAAAAGAGGACTGAGCACGCCCCCATTCTCATCAACGGGGCTGTAGTGGAACAGGTTGAGAGCTTCAAGTTCCTTGGTGTCCACATCACCAACGAACTATCATGGTCCAAACACACTAAGACAGTCGTGAAGAGGGCACGACAAAGCCTATTCCCCCTCAGGAGACTGAAAAGATTTGGCATGGGTCCTCAGATCCTCAAAAAATTATACAGCTGCACCATCGAGAGCATCCTGACTGGTTGCATCACCGCCTGGTATGGCAACTGCTTGGCCTCCGACCGTAAGGCACTACAGAGGGTAGTGCGTACGGCCCAGTACATCACTGGGGCCAAGCTTCCTGCCATCCAGGATCTCTATACCAGGCGGTGTCATAGGAAGGCCCTCAAAATTGTCAAAGACTCCAGCCACCCTAGTCATAGACTGTTCTCTCTGCTACCGCACGGCAAGCGGTACCGGAGTGCCAAGTCTAGGTCCAAAATACTTCTCAACAGCTTCTACCCCCAAGCCATAAGACTCCTAAACAGCTAATCATGGCTACCTGGGCTATTTGCACTGCCCCCCCCACCCCCCCACCCCATCATTTTACGCTGCTGCTACTCTGTTAATTTTTTATGCATAGTCACTTTAACTGTACCCACATGTACATATTACTTCAACTACCTCAACTAGCCGGTGCCCCCGCACATTGACTCTGCACCGGTACCCCCTGTATATATAGCCTCCCTACTGTTATTTTATTTTACTTCTGCTCTTTTTTTCTCAACACTTTTTTGTTTTATTCTACTTTTTTTATTAAAAATAAATGCACTGTTGGTTAAGGGCTGTAAGTAAGCATTTCACTATAATGTCTGCACCTGTTGTATTCGGCGCATGTGGCCAATAAAATTTGATTTGATTTGATTTGATTCGAATGGTTTAAGAGGAAACATTTAAATGTCTTGGAATGGCCTAGTCAAAGCCCAGACCTCAATCCAATTGAGAATCTGTGGTATGACTTAAAGATTGCTGTACACCAGCGGAACCCATCCAACTTGAAGGAGCTGGAGCAGTTTTGGCTTGAAGAATGGGCAAAAATCCCAGTGGCTAGATGTGCTAAGATTATAGAGACATACCCCAAGAGACTTGCAGCTGTAATTGCTGCAAAAGGTGGCTCTGCAAAGTATTGACTTTGGGGGGGGTGAATAGTTATGCACGCTCAAGTTTGATAGTTTCACAATAACAAATAATTTGCATCTTCAAAGTGGTAGGCATGTTGTGTAAATGAAATGATACAAACCCCAAAAAAATTATTCCAGGTTGTAAGGCAACAAAATAGGAAAAATGCCAAGGGGGGTGAATACTTTCGCAAGCCACTGTAGTTGTTTAAAAACAGAAAAATAACAGAAATTCCGGTTACTCGCTCAGCACTAATACACACACACATCATTTATTTTTACCCACATAGGCATTCTCACTGAACACCCCACCCCTTCATCCCCCATTCCTCTACCCCACCCCACCCCACATTCACACTCCCCTCATAATAGAATCCTCTCCCTCCTCTCTCACACACATTTCCCCAACAGTGTTATCTGCTCTTTGTGTTGTTGTGCGTATTGTGGAAGCTCTTCTCCTGAGAGGGAAGTGCTGCTGCTGTCTCTATCGCTTCATCATTCTCCACACACAGCCCACCCGGAGGAGAAGCATAGCACTCCCTCTATATCTATTTTCTTTCTTTCTCTCGCTCTCTCTCTTTCTTTCATTGCTGGTTCAATGAAAACCGGCATCATTGACTCTCTTTCACCTTTCTTGTTCTCCCCCTTGCTCTCCCTTTCTCCCACTCCCTTTTTCTTTCTTTCGCTCTAGCTCTCCCTCCCTCCCTCCCCACCCATCTTCCTTGCTCCTTCCACCCCCTCTCTCCCCCCACCACACCCTCTCTCCCTCAATACCTCCCCCTCTCCCCCACCACACCCTCTTTCCATCAATACCTCCCTCTCTCCCCCACCACACCCTCTTTCCATCAATACCTCCCTCTCTCCCCCACCACACCCTCTCTCCCTCAATACTTCCCACTCTCCCCCACCACACCCTCTCTCCATCAATACCTCCCTCTCTCTCCCCACCACACCCTTTCTCCCTCAATACCTCCCCCACGCTCTCTGTCTTCCATCCTACTTGCCCGCTCTCTCTCTTTCTCTCTCGCCACCTCTTTCTCTCCTCCTCACCCCATCTCTCCTTCTCTCTCTCTCCCTCTCTACTTCTCTCTCTCCCTTTCATCTTCTCTCTCGCTCCTCTCTTTCCCTCTCTCTCCTCTCTCTCTCTCCCCCTCGCTCTCCTCTCTCTCCCTCTCTCCTTCTCTCTCTCTCCTCTCTCTCCCCCTCTCTCTCTCTCCTTCTCTCTCTCCTTCTCTCCCCCCTCCTCTTCTCTCTGTGTTATATGTTGTGTGTCTGAAAGGTCATGTCTGCTCTGTTTGTCATCTAAACAAACACTGTGCCACCTCATAGAGATTCCTGATGAGATATGGAGCACTGCTCAGCTCTGCTCTGACACACACTCACACACACATTGATTGTCATTGCACGCAGGCACACGCTCATGCAGACACACACACACATACATCCGCACAGTTTTAGAAACGTACACGTTCTGAGAAACACACACACTCGCTCTCTCTTTCTTTCCTACACACACACTAAGTCCACCCTCAGCAGCCCCAGCAGTCATATTGATCCAAACTCTCCTCATGCCAAGTTCTGATTGGCTGTCTTTCATCAGAGGGCCCGTCGACCAATAATACCTGCCACTGTGTATGGACCTCCGTAAATGTCAGTTAGTGTAGAATTATAGCTCTGCACATAGACTGTGTGTCGGTGTGTGTGTCGGTGTGTCCGTGTGTGTGTCCGTGTGTCTGTACATTGTACAGTCTGTGTACTCAGCATAATAGAGCAATTTATTATGTCTCAGTAAATCTACATGGAACTCTGTCATAGCCATGGCTAGAGGATATTAGGTATATGTCCTAAATGACACCCTATTCCCTTTATAGTGCACTACTTTAGACCAGGGCCCATAGGGACGCAGCCTAGCATTACATGTCTGACAGATGGGATGGTGTGGTAATTGGAGATGATGGGCTTTTATTACAGTTTTATATTCATTGTGGTCATTTTACAAATGGAAACTCTTTAAGTATCCTATTTTAATCTCGTTGGATAGCTCTTTTAGAAAATTACGTTGGAGGACGATCAATATTTAGTTTCATTTAATGGGCCACAGAGTGTTGCATTAGCACCACAGAGATCTTGTTATTGGTGTACCTGTTTTGAGGTTGTTTTCATGTTGATAAAATATTGCTTTGAGATTGTGTTATCTTGACCGGGGTACACCCCTGTTTTCTTTCCGCCAGACCCCTATGGACTGCCCCCGAAACCTGCCAAACCAGACCAAAGTGCGGGCCGTACCAACACCAGAAATACAGGTAAGAGGGGTGTGGAGGAGTTTACACACTTAATAATAATAATATGCCATTTAGCAGACGCTTTTATCCAAAGCGACTTACAGTCATGTGTGCATACATTTTTGCGTATGGGTGGTCCCGGGGATCGAACCCACTACCCTGGCGTTACAAGCGCCATGCTCTACCAATTGAGCTACAGAGGACCACTTACACTTACACCATCATGAGAACAAACTTCACCCAAAAAGACCAAAAAAGCAGGTGAGTAAAGAAAGGAAGGAAGCGACAGAGAACGAGGGACAGTAAAAAACGACAGATGGGGGATACGAGCCGGCGACATCTGTGGGATCTCTATCTAATTCCATCCCTCCATCGCTCTCATCCCTCTCTCTGTCCATCCCCTCCTCTCCTCTCCTCCCCTCAGAGCTAAGTGGCGCAGGCGAGGAACGACGGCTCTAATAGCTGCCCAGGGAGGGGGAGGAGGGGGAGACCGGGGGCGCAATTTGAAAGAGTTATTATGGTCGTTAGTTTGGGCGGCCTGGTTTCTGTTGGTCCGCAGAGAGAAGGGAGAGGAGAGGAGAGGAAAATTATAAATCAGAGGAGAGGAGAGGGAGATAGAGGAGAGGAGAGGAGAGGAGAGGAGAGGAGAGGAGAGGAGAGGAGAGGAGAGGAGAGGAGAGGAGAGGAGAGGAGAGGAGAGGAGAGGAGAGGAGAGGAGAGGGAGATAGAGGAGAGGAGAGGAGATAGAGGAGAGGGAGATAGGGGAGGGCAGGGGAGAGGAGAGGAGAGGGAGATAGAGGAGAGGGAGATAGGAGAGGGAGATAGGGGAGAGGAGAGGGAGATAGAGGAGAGGGAGATAGGGGAGAGGAGAGGAGAGGAGAGGAGAGGAGAGGAGAGGAGAGGAGAGGAGAGGAGAGGAGAGGAGAGGAGAGGAGAGGAGAGGGAGAGAGGAGAGGGAGATAGGGGAGGGGAGAGGAGAGGAGAGGGAGAGAGAGGAGAGAGGAAAGGAGAGGGAGATAGAGGAGAGGGAGATAGGAGAGGAGAGGAGAGGGAGATAGGAGAGGGAGATAGGGGAGGGGAGGGGAGAGGAGAGGAGAGGGAGATAGAGGAGAGGAGAGGAGAGAGGAAAGGAGAGGGAGATAGAGGAGAGGGAGATAGGAGAGGAAAGGAGAGGAGAGGAAAGGAGAGGAGAGGAGAGGAGAGGAGAGGAGAGGAGAGGAGAGGAGAGGAGAGGAGAGGAGAGGAGAGGAGAGGAGAGGAGAGGAGAGGAGAGGAGAGGAGAGGAGAGGAGAGGAGAGGAGGGGAGGGGAGGGGAGAGGAGAGGGAGATAGAGGAGAGAGGGAGATAGGAGAGGAGAGGGAGATAGAGGAGAGAGGGAGATAGGGGAGAGGAGAGGAGAGGGAGATAGGGGAGAGGAGAGGGAGATAGGGGAGGGGAGATAGGGGAGGGGAGGGGAGAGGGAGATAGGGGAGGGGAGAGGAGAGGGAGATAGGGGAGAGGAGAGGGAGATAGGGGAGGGTAGAGGAGAGGGAGATAAGGGAGAGGAGAGGAGAGGGAGATAGGGGAGGGGAGAGGAGAGGGAGATAGGGGAGAGGAGAGGAGAGGAGAGGAGAGGAGAGGAGAGGAGAGGAGAGGAGAGGAGAGGAGAGGAGAGGAGAGGAGAGGAGAGGAGGGGAGGGGAGGAGAGGAGAGGGAGTTAGGGGAGAGGAGAGGAGAGGAGAGGAGAGGAGAGGAGAGGAGAGGAGAGGAGAGGAGAGGAGAGGAGAGGAGAGGAGCTGATGAGTGATGATAGAAGAGGAAGATTAAAGGATAGCGGAGGAGAGGAGTCGAGGGAGGGACGTTGTGTCATGGCAGGGAGCTTGTTGACCTGTTCTTTGTTTTCTGGGTTGTTCTGTCCCAGACACATATGTTGTGTCCCAAACTAAACCCTATTCCCTATACAGCGCACTACTTTCGACCAGGGCTCATAGGGCTTTAATCAAATGTAGTGCACTATAAAGGGAATAGGGTGCCATTTTGCGATGCTGCCACACAGGCCATTTCTCTAGTGTGAAGTATAAATGAGAGAACTGATGAGAGATGGAGAGGGAGAGTAATGGAGAAAGCACGAAGACAGAAAAGGGGAGTGAGAGGGGAAGAGAGGAAAGGGAAGAAGATGGCCTTGCTGTTGAAAGAGAGAGAGCATAAACACTGAAAAAGGGAGAGAAGCGCACTGTACTGTTGAATAGGAAAGAGAAAGAGAGTGTGGAGAGAGGGGAGGGAGAATGAGAGAATATGATGATAATAGAAAGAGCTGGTGAAAGGAGGAGGTGGTAATGGAGAGAGATGTCTGGGTAATGGAGGGATGGAGGGAACGAGAGAGGGAGGGAGGGAAGAAAGCGAGAGGAGGAGAGCGGAATTGGCGACTAGTATTAGCGTTTTGCCTCTCAGCCAGTCAGTCAGTTAGTCCTGCATACGCGGTAGGGGAGCTCGCAGTAGGGGGGAGGAAAGGGCGAGCCGAGGGGGGGATGTTATTATGTCCACAATGACCGAAAGAGAGAGAGAGCCACAGAGCGAGGAAAAGACGAGATAAGAGCGGGAGGAGAGAGAAAATGAGGGGGAAATGTGCCAAGAATAATGATAACCCAATCCCACTGCCGCGCTTCACATTACCACCCTAAACGCTGCCACCACCGACATTCGCACGGTCAACCTGAACTCTCCTCACAGGGGTCCCAAACCCACCAGACACCTGCTGGGCTGTAACCGTACATGTGGTCGGACCGTGCGGTTGGGACCAGGTTCCAAACAGGCAGCCTAACTGTGTGGTCTCTAGCTATAGAGACCCCGATTTTTCCCAAATTGCACCCTATTCCTTATATAGTGCACTACTTTTGACCAGAGCTCTGCACAACACCCTATGAGCCCTGGTCAAAAGTAGTGCACTAAATAGTGAATAGGGTGCAATTAGGGACGCAGTGTAAACCACCCAACCATTCGGGCTCCTTCATGTGTATAACACTAATGCTACATAAACAGCGTTGTTAGGCTTAAGGGATATAGTGTGTTACCTTGATCCACACACTGTAGGTTGCTGTAGCTTCTAACCAGAGCCAGCCTCTCAGTAGGCCTCTCCACAGGCACAGAGGAACATTCCAAACACTCTTTATATCCAATGCCATCCACTTATTCATGTGAATAGACAGACCACATATGGTCACGGTCACATTGGCTGCATTTTTGCTGCATTCCTCTTGGTTTAGCCTTTCGTGTTTCTGCCACTATAACTGAAGGAAGACTGTTAGTCACCTTGCTGTGGTGTAGACTGTTTATTGGCGTGTAATATGTATATATAAGAGGTTACACCCTGAAAAGGCACGGCATGCCAAAACGTAGGTTCCGACACTGAGTTACAGTACATAAAGAGTTTATAGAACATAATATTAGAATGTAGGACTTTTTCTTGTCGTTACTCACAAAAGTAATATAATTACTGAACCGCATTAGTTTTGTAACACGTTACCCCCAACTAGGGATTAACATGGGTAACCGGGATCCCGGGACTGTCCCGGGACCACTTTTCACATTTCCCGAAAGAATTCAATGACAGGACCCTGGAAATGACGTTTTCCACAATGTCACACTAATGCAATTCCACAAAATATACAACATGCGCAGCAGCAAATTAGCAAAAAAATGTATAGCACATTATCCAAACAGGTTGTCGCCTGGAAGCCTTTATCCTAGCGTATTTACGGCACATAAAGTCGCCATAAATTCAAAGCACATGTATAATTGACACTGCCGGACTGCACACGCGACCCAAATGCAGTTAATAAACCCTACAGGAAACCCTTACAGAATAGCCTATTAAATAACATGTGCCTCTTTGAGCTGTCATTGTGACTCTTCAGACAGTCACAAATTTGATAGGCCTATGCACAATTCACTAGATAGGCATCTCTGTCACAGACATTAGGTCTGTTAACAATTCATAAAGGCATGAGGGACAATTCTATCTTCTCCTGTCCTAGAGCCTAGGCAATTTTCCTATACAGTCTCAATCCCACTGAAACCCAAAATCCTGCTCCTGTCTCGCATGAAAATGCCTAACTTTATTCTGTAATCCATAGGTTGCATTATCAAAGCACGTATCTCCGCTATAACATTTCCCTCGCTTCTCTGCGCTGTCTTGTATTGCTGCCCATATGGGAGCTTCGGTAGAGAATGTGTGATCAACAAACGGTATGATAGTAGATATGGATATTTTTTTGAACAGAGTTGGTCCCTGTTAAGATACCTTGATATTTAAACTATTTCCTCTCTTCATCTCCCCGTTATTCATTCATGAGCTGATCTGCTATCTGTATAATCATTAACTAGCCAAATATATGAGATGTTCTATCATTCGTTGGAGGTTATCTATCAAGCTTCGCAAGTTTGGTCATTTGACTTTTGTTTGACTGCCGTTACAAAGTTTGTATGATTCGACAACGTTATAGCCTACTCAGGGTGCAGTCGGTGCATCCTGAGCACGCTTCTGTGTTGAGATAGCCTAGGCCTACTGCTGAAATGTGCTGAGTTAATTGGGGAACATGATAACGCTCTGAATTTACTAACGGCCTGGTTCGCAATTCACAACAATGTCATTGGCGATCAAAGTTACTCTATCATTACTAAATATCAATTTCATTTGTTCTGAGATCTTTACATAGTGGCTCAGCCAAGCCGACAAGGTGGCGCAGCTCCCCTCTTATTAAGGGAGAACCCTGGCATAGTGACTTGATTTTAAATGCTTTAAATGGGCACTTCCAATTTTTTCGGTGTTTCTCTGGTAAATATGAATTATTTCCAGCATTGAAACTTGGCCGATTTTCTGGAAAATATTAATCCCTACCACCAACACTGAACATAAGAAATGTAAAAGGTTAGTGAAATACAAAGGGATATTTCGGGATTTTGGCAATGAGGCCCTTCCTTCAAACTGCACGCATAGACATAAAAATGGTATCCACGAGTTCACATGACTCTGGGGAAGTAGATAAAGGGCCTCATTGCCAAAATCCCGAAGTATCCTTTTAAAGTAAACATTTTATTGTGTCATTTTACAGGTGGTGCTGGGAACGCCACCCATCCCAGGGTTCCTAGCAGTGACGGTGGTGGTTCGGGAGGCACGGGTGGCGAGAATGGACCCCTACCCCCCTCCAACGTGGCCGTCATCGCCGGCGCCGCAGGAGGCTCCGCCTTCCTGCTCCTGGTCACTGCGGTGATCTGCGTGGTGTGTTACCGGCGGCGACACGCCAAGCACTCTGAGTCCCACCACCCGCCCCTATCGCTGTCCTCCCTCACCAGCCCCAAGAGGCACGGCGGCGGGCACGGTGGCGGCCACGGGAGCGGGAATAACAACGGCTCGGAGCCCAGTGACATCATCATCCCGCTGCGGACTTCGGACTCGGCGTACTGCCCTCACTACGAGAAGGTGAGCGGGGACTACGGCCACCCCGTCTACATCGTCCAGGAGATGCCCCCCCAGAGCCCAGCCAACATCTACTACAAAGTATGAAGGCAGTCACCATGACAACCTACAGTACTACCAACTACCACCCTTCCCTGTCCTATACAGTACAGTACCACCTACAACCTACCTACAATATACCCTGTCCTATACAGTACAGTACCACCTACAACCTACCTACAATATACCCTGTCCTATACAGTACAGTACCACCTACAACCTACCTACAACAGTCCCTCACTGACTTACTCCAAAACCACGAAGATCTTTAGGCCACTATACAGCCCTATCCAACCCCAACCACAGCCACAGGTGTGTGTGTCTAGCTTACTGAAGAGGCCATCCGTACGCCCACCACTCTTCACTCAACTGTGTCACTAAGCTGAGTGTGGAAGGTTTATTATATAACCCCACCACTAGCCCCCACCGGCCCCTTTAAAGAGGACAGCAATGACAAGAGACTCTGGGCTCCTTCCCCTTTCTTTCTCACAGCGAATCGAAACCCCCCATCCAGAGCTGAAGAGAAGAGTCCCGCCCTATACGCCATGAGGACAAGTGTGAGAGAACACACACCAAGCTAGTGGGAGAGAACACACACTAGTGACGCCACAACATGGCCTTATGGGACTCGGACCCTAGAAAACCTACAAACCAACTACCAACCAACCAGAGAACTCTGTCTGTATCTCCAGTGCTCCTGTCCTATAGCAGACCTATCGAGACTGGCCCCTGACTGGCCCCTGAGATAGACTGTGTCCCTGATGTTAGTTAGTTTGTTTGTGTGTGTATGGTTTCTCATTGGACCAGGGGCCTCTGACTCTCTCGCCCAATCAGAAAGCCGGCCTGGGGTCACATGATCAGGCTCAGGTGCCAGAGGTCAGACCAATTGCGTCTTAGTGACATTCAGATTCTTGTATATTTTAATAACGTATGTATGTGTGTGCGTGCTTGTGTGTGTGTGTGTGTGTGTGTGTGTGTGTGTGTGTGTGTGTGTGTGTGTGTGTGTGTGGGACTAGGATAATAATTATGACACTGCCACACATAAAGGTGTGTGTGCAGTTAGTGTAAGTGTATGCCTGTATTGTGTGTGTCAGTGTGTAAGTGTGTGTGTGTGTGTGTGTGTGTGTGTGTGTGTGTGTGTATGCCTGTATTTCTCTGTGTATACGCTACGTGCGAGAGAATGTGCGTGTGTGCGTTTGTTCTTTAGACTTGTCTTAAAAACCAAAACTCAAAAAAGTGAGCGAATATAGGAAAAAAGTGTGATTTTTTTTATCGCTATCAACACTTATAGATTATATATATATGAATATCCAGTAAATCATTTTTAGACGTCTTGTTTTCTATTGTTTTTCACTTTTATTCCTCTACTTGTAAAGCTCCACTTCTGTTACTGCTAGATCTTTTTTATCCGCTGGTTTATTTTTTAGAAACCTGACCCTGTTTCCTTCCCTTTTGAGTTGTAAATTAATTTCATCCCTTTGTTTTTCTTTTCCTGGCGAACTGAGGTCTCTCCCTCTCTCTCTCATCGCCTCCTCCCTCCATGTCTCCCTCTGGGCCTCCCAACCCTATGTATATTTTTATAGTTCTTGTAATATGCTGTAGTTTTGAAGTTTAGACCTCGTTTGTGGAAGTTGTTGAGGTAGAAACCATCTATAAACGTTGTTTTTTTTTCAAGTGTTTTTGAACACACAAGAAAAAGCAAGGGGGAAAATAAACAGGGAAGGTTCCAAATGAAATGAAATGAAAAGAAAGAAGGTGAACCGGAGTCGCTGTCTAGGGAGAAGAGAGAGTGACTGAATACAGAACTTTTGTTAAAAGAAAGAGAAAAGACTGAAGAAGGAATTGCACAGTAAGGAAGAGAAAGAGCGCGAGAACATATGGAAGAAGAAGAGGGGGGTGGGAGCTGAATTGAGAGATGAGAGAGAAGGATCCCTGGGAAGGATAGAGAGAGCAAAGCAGTGACTGTGGCGGAGGAGAGGAGTCTTTCCTTTAATGGAGTGCTGAGAAGGAGTGATGAACCCTAGGGGGAGGTAGGAGAGGAACGGACACGCAGCTGAAATGGATTTCAGGGGGACAACCTCACTGTGGAATAAGGAGGAGAGATTTAATCTACCACACACACACACACACACGCACACGCACACACACTGACAGATAGACAGACACACGGCCCTTTTACCTCTCAACAGCTTTACATTTCAGGCACACTCTTTAAGCTGATTATAATGACAGACACACACTCTCTCTGCAGACACACTGATCCCTCTCACATTCTCTTTTACTGTCAAACACATACACACACACACACACACACATACAAAAGTATACGCTGATTTTACACACACAGATACTGAGGACAAATACATACTGATTGCATTCGACACCACACACACTCTCTCTGTCTGGCTTTCTTTACATCTCTCTCTCTGCTTCACACACACACAAACACACACAACACACACACACACACACACACACACACACACACACACACACACACACACACACACACACCCACACACACTGACTGCTCTCATGTGGCTCCCTATTTTTGACACAGTCCTGGCTTTCTCCCCATGATTAAGTCAACCTCTGTGTGTGACGGAAGGATGAAAAGAGGTTTTGTGCTCCCGGTGTGTGTGTGTGTGTGTGTGTGTGTGTGTGTGTGTGTTTGCGTGCATGTGTATGTTTTTTTTCTCCTGAAACACAGTTCCTGTCAGTCTCACTATAAGCCTGTCTAATGATACCCGTTTTCACATCCTTTTTCTAAAACAAAGCTTTTTTCAAGTGCCGTGTGTTAAGTGATGTTGTATAGGCTAGCCGCTGTATTGTTGAGACAAGTGTTAGAACAACACAGCCACAACGACCTGCGAATACATACATACTCACACAAAATAGACAATAGATACTGTGCCATACTTTGAAATATTCTTCATGCTCAACAGGGGTGTGTTTGTTCCAAAAGCTTCACTCAAAGTGTGTGTTATTCATGTGCACACCTGTTATGAGAAGCTACATTTGGAATATTGCTGTTAAATGTGTTACCACTACACCTGCTCTCTATCATTTGTATGCTGTGGTGTCTGTTCACATTATACTTTTTGAACTTAGAAAGTGTTAAGAGAAGTTGAAAAAATATGGTGAAAGTTTCACCCCAATCTGTGTGTGCTCTACCATCATCTTGGGATGTGTGTATGTGTGTCTGTCTTGTCTACAGTACAAATAAACAACCAACAGGAATATACCTTCAAAAACACCCTCAAAGCCAAACTACAAACTCTATTCTGGTGTCTGAATTCTGGAATCCTCCAACACTCAAATTACATTATTTGACCAAGATGGCCGCTGCCACAGAAATAAACACTTGGATTTTCTTTCTGGAACTTGTGGAGTTGCTACTCTGAAGATGCTCCTTTGCAAAATGGCTCCTTCACTGGGCACAGGTATCAATTCAACGTCTATGCCACGTTGGTTCAACGTAATTTCATTGAAATGACGTGGGAACAACATTGATTCAACCACTGTGTGCCCAGTGGGTTATGTCTCTCTCTTCTCCCTCTCCATCCCCCTTTCTTCTCTATCTCTCTGGGAAGAATCTCCCTCCTGGACTCAAAGCTCTAGCTTTTTTTGTTTTCATGTCGGTCAATGTTTTTCAAGAAGGTTATCTTTCTCTCTTTCACTGTTTGCTTTTGACTGTTCTCAATGTGCTTTTCCTCATGGACGCTAGCTAGATCCTCATTTTGAAAAGAGAGGTTTCCTGTTTTGTAAAAAACGCACACCTCCTTCTCCCTCACCCCTCTCTCGGTGTGTGTGGTGTCTGTGTGTTTGTGTGTGTTTCTTTGTGCCAATAGCCAGCGAGTCGAGGCGAGAGAGAGCGGGTTGGCTCTTGTACGTGACGTGTTGAGACTGTATTGGTACACTAATGTGTGAGATGGGTTTTGTGTCCTCCTCCCTCCCTCCCTCCCTCCCTCCCTCCCTCCTTTCCTCCTCTCCTCCCCCCATCCCCCCATCACTATGACCCCACTCGACCTCCTCCTCTCCTCCTATACTCCAACACACCCCTACAGAGAGGGGAAAACAAGTACATTCCTGCTTTGGAAAAATGTTGATTAAAAAAAATGTTTAAACACCACTCTGATCTGGTCGTGAGTTCATTATTGTGTGATGGAGTGTGAAGTTCTTTGTGTGTGTGTGTATAGAAGAGTTCATGTACTCCTGTGAGGCCCAGTCTCTCAGATGTAACCCTGTGGATAGACCCTGTCAGGTCTCTCACCTTATCTCTCCTATAGGGGTTTATCTCAGCAGGCGTCCATTCATTGTTCCTCTATATGAAGGTACCCATTCAGTCCACACACACACACTGTTCCCCCAGTTGTGTTATCAACCGGTTATCTACCCCAGCTTCGTTAGTGTTGGGTGTTGCTTGGCAACATATCGACATAACATATGTAGCTGTACCAACTCCCTTTCTCTCTCTATTTCTCCCATTCTGTACCAGCATTCTTTCTCTCTCTATTACTCCCATTCGGTTCCAACTCCCTTTCTCTCTCTATTTCTCCCATTCTGTACCAACATTCTTTCTCTCTCTATTACTCCCATTCGGTACCAACTCCCTTTCTCTCTATTTCTCCCATTCTGTACCTACTCCCTTTCTCTCTCTATTTCTCCCATTCTGTACCAACATCCTTTCTCTCTCTATTTCTCCCATTCTGTACCTACTCCCTTTCTCTCTCTATTTCTCCCATTCTGTACCAACTCCCTTTCTCTCTCTATTTCTCCCATTCTGTACCAACATTCTTTCTCTCTCTATTACTCCCATTCGGTACCAACTCCCTTTCTCTCTATTTCTCCCATTCTGTACCAACATCCTTTCTCTCTCTATTTCTCCCATTCTGTACCAACTCCCTTTCTCTCTATAGTCCCCTCTCCTTTCCCTCCCTTCTCTGCTCTATTCCCCTTACCTTTCTCTCTGCCTCCCCTCTGTCTTTCTTTCCTTTTTTCCCTCTCCCCATCTTCCTCCTTCCCCCTTCCGTGCTCCTTTCGGCTCATTGCCATGGCAACTGTTGGCGTCTGGTAGCTCCAGCAGATTGGATCCCAGACAGACAGACAGACAGACACAAACTCACCAGGGTGGCCTAGGGAGAGATGACCATGCAGCTGCGACACTGTGGCCTGTGAGAGGAGATTACACACACACACCGTCACACACACATCACACACACTGTCGGAACACAGACACAAAGATTGTGGTATTTAACTAGGTAATGAGGGGTCACTTACACTGACCATACCATACGGGCGGCAGGTAGCTTAGTGGTTAAGAGCGTTGTGCCAGTAACCGAAAGGTCGCTGGTTCTAATCCCCGAGCCGACTAGGTGAAAATCTGTCGATGTGCCCTTGAGCAAGTCTCTTAACCCTAATTGCTCACGTAAGTCGCTCTGGATAAGAGCGTCTGCTAAATGACGTAAATGTAAATGACAACCTAGGCTTAAAACTGTTAGCTTCTGTTAGCTTCCGCTAACAGCTAATGTTAATGTATTCTTGTTAGCCTCTGTTAGCTTCTGCTAACCGCTAAAAGCTCATGTTAATGGCCGCGTGTGAGTGGTAGGGCTAAAGCAACCAACTGTAGACGAAAGTGGTGGAGTGAAGTCGGAGGAGGTGCATCTGTACACATATTTGTATATATCCACTGTACACATAAATCACGGCAAATGTTTTTTTTTTTTTCGTCAAGTCTTTGGTCACATTCGTGTGAGTCAAATAAAAACACCCTAATGATTGGTTGAGCCTCCCTCAAGGCGATGGCTACAGGATGAAGTTGGTGAAGAGCAAAGTTAATGTTTTGTAAAATTCATGTTTTGTAAAGTTCATGTTTTGTAAAGTTCATGCAGTTGACATGTAGGTGCAGGTCTCACAATTTTTACCCCCAGAAAACAACACACTTTGAAAGGCAGTGAGCAGCGATAGTCACCGACTTGACAAAAGGGATGCGCTCGAACACGCCCAATGTTTTCCCGTTAGCCCTGTAATGCATTAGCTTGCAATATATATGAGGATTTAAGGGCTGTTTAGTTGGACTCATGTGGTCTTCTTATAATTTAATGGTAATAATTTCTCTGGTAATCTGTTCGAGCTCAATGCACCAAGAGGAATTGTAATGCTTTATGAGGATGATAGCTATGCAGCATGAACACACACACACTGCCTCTCCCAGGCAAGACGGCTGAGCTTCCTCCAGGCTCTCAGAGGAAGTAAGCCTAAAACCATGACTTATCACAGTTACTTTCTTTGTCTGTGTTTGTGTCTGAGTGTCTCTGTGTGTGTGTCTGAGTGTCTCTGTGTGTGTCTGAGTGTCTCTGTGTGTGTGTCTGAGTGTCTCTGTGTGTGTCTGAGTGTCTCTGTGTGTGTCTGAGTGTCTCTGTGTGTGTGTCTGAGTGTCTCTGTGTGTGTGTCTGAGTGTCTCTGTGTGTGTCTGAGTGTCTCTGTGTGTGTGTCTGAGTGTCTCTGTGTGTGTGTCTGAGTGTCTCTGTGTGTGTGTCTGAGTGTCTCTGTGTGTGTGTCTGAGTGTCTCTGTGTGTGTGTCGTCTCATCACTGTTACTTTATAACACCAGCTAAAAAGATCACTTTAAGTAAAATCAATAGACAGATAATCCCCTAAATTAGATTTTGAAAAGCTTCGGCAGACACACACACAGTACGCACAAATCTTCGGCGGCAAGTTAAAATCCAAGGATTGGCCCACTTGACTTGCCGCTGAAACAATCGCGCTAAGATGGCGTTGCCATGGAGATAGGCTAAGGTCAACGATGAAGGGAGATGTTTCCTCGCTTCTCCGTAAATCGTATAACGGTACTCAAGAATCTGCATATCAAATCAAAGCGCACGAGTGGGAAACATATGATTATGGTGGCTGAGTGATTAATATGACACGTTTTTTGAAGGGCAAATAGAGAGAGGGTGAGAGAAGAGAGAGCGATGAGAGGGGGGAGAGGGAGAGCGAGAGACACACAGAGAGAGCAATATGGACGTGAAAGAGAGAGAGAGGCAGAGAAAGAGAATGAAAAGAGAGAGAGACAGTGGGTGGCCTTCACTTGACGGATATGTGAAATCGGAAATGTCAAGGTAAGAGTTGAGCAGAGAGACAGCTAGGGGTCAGAGGTCAAGCAGTGTGGTTGGATGTGATCTTTGTGATCCTCTATGTGTTTACACAGTACAGGCTGAGCTGGGTAAGGGACAGGTAATGACTATTCTCAGTTCTGCTGTCATCTTTCACTCATCTTGACATCTATTACGCTTTTTCCGTATGTCCGTCTGTCTTCAGGCTGTCTGTCTTTCAGTGTCTCTCTTTTTTTCTCTCTCTTTCTCTCTCTCTCTCTCTCTCTCTCTCTCTCTCTCTCTCTCTCTCTCTCTCTCTCTCAATTAAATTCAAATAACTTTATTGGCATGGGAAACAAAGCAAGTGAAATGGATAAACAAAAGTGAAATAAACAATAAAAAGTGAACAGGAAACATTACACTCTCACAAGTTCCAAAAGAATAAAGACATTTCAAATGTCATATAATGTCTATATATAGTGTTGTAACGATGTGCACATAGTTAAAGTACAAAAAAAAAAGGGAAAATAAATAAACATAAATATGGGTTGTTGTCATGAGAATTTCTATCTCTATTTCAACCTAAGCTTGAATCATTACCAGGGGTTGAAAGGCCCTGGTTTTAATCATAAATGATTCAAGGTCCACAACCAGCAAGAATGATCTGTATTTTTATTCATGGAGAGCTCTGGCGCCAAAACCCATACATACTGTTTTTATACCCCTTGACACACAAAGGCCCTTTGCTCCGCCCACCTTTAGGAGGCTTTTTTAAATCCGTTTTCTCAGTCCCCTTCACCCTGGAATGTTTAGTCCCGCGCCCCTCTGTTAGTGGGTTGCCACTACATTATAACTGTCACGATCGTCTAACATAGAGGACCAATGCGCAGCGTTGAAGGTGAACATATTTTATTACTATAAATGATCACACGATCAAAAACACAAACGAAAACGTGACGTCTACAGTTTAACACAAACCAACTAGAACAAGAAACCACAAACACAACGTGAAAGACAGATAGTTAAATATGGCTCCCAATCAGAGACAACGAGCCAACAGCTGACACTCGTTACCTCTGATTGGGAGTCACTCAAACAAAGAAATACAATAACCTAGAACCCACAACAAAACATTGAAACTAACACCCTGGCTCAACATACGAGAGTCCCCCGAGCCAGGGCGTGACAGTACCCCCCCCTAAAGGCGCGGACTCTGACCGCGCCAACGAAACACAACAGGGGAGGGACCGGGTGGGCACTCCGCCTAGGCGGCGGATCCGGCTCCAGTGGAACAGGCACGTGCCGTGCCGGACCGACGACGCACACCACTGGCTTGGTGTGGGGAACAGGCACGGGCCGTGCTGCACTGACGAAACGCCCCACAGACTTGGTGCTGGGAGCAGGAGTGGGCCGGACTGGGCTGGCGACGCGCACCACAGACCTGGTGCGGAGAGCAGGAACGGGCAGAGCCGGGCTGACGAGACGCACCACAGACTTGATGCGGGGAGCAGGAATGGGCCGGACTGGGCTGGCGACGCGCACCACAGACCTGGTGCGGAGAGCAGGAACGGGCAGAGCCGGGCTGACGAGACGCACCACAGACTTGATGCGGGAAGCAGGAATGGGCCGGACTGGGCTGGCGACGCGCACCACAGACCTGGTGCGGAGAGCAGGAACGGGCAGAGCCGGGCTGACGAGACGCACCACAGACTTGATGCGGGGAGCAGGAATGGGCCGGACTGGGCTGGCGACGCGCACCACAGACCTGGTGCGGAGAGCAGGAACGGGCAGAGCCGGGCTGACGAGACGCACCACAGGCTTGATGCGGGGAGCAGGAATGGGCCGGACTGGGCTGGCGACGCGCACCACAGACCTGGTGCGGGGAGCAGGAACGGGCAGAGCCGGGCTGACGAGACGCACCGTAGACTTGATGCGGAGAGCAGGCACGGGCCGTGCCGGACTGACGACACACACCACTGGCTTGGTGCGGGAAGCTTGGATGGGCCGGACTGTACTGGGGACACACACCACTGGCCCTACACCGGGATCTGGAACGGGCCGGACCGGACTGGCAACACACGCCAGTACCTCTCGCCGTGCCTCTACTTCCTCCATCCCCTCTTCGACCAGTGGCCCCCGTAACCCGGCGGCCTTCTCCGGCAACCCACTGGGCCGCTCTATCGCGGCCTCCTGCTGGTCCGACGTCGTGAGCCCCCCCCTAAAAATTTTCGGGGCGTCTCTCCTACCCGTGGACCACGTCTCCATATCCCTCGCCAGCTTCTCGCCCTTCTGCCATAATGTCAAGCCCTTGTCTTCCTCCCTCGGCTTGACCCAGTCCAGGAGGCGAAGGAGATCTGTGAGGGATCTCCCTGGCGATGGCTCCTGAACACGCTGCTTGGTCCCATCTTGGTGGTTTCTTGTGTCACGATCGTCTAACATAGAGGACCAATGCGCAGCGTTGAAGGTGAACATATTTTATTACTATAAATGATCACACGATCAAAAACACAAACGAAAACGTGACGTCTACAGTTTAACACAAACCAACTAGAACAAGAAACCACAAACACAACGTGAAAGACAGATAGTTAAATATGGCTCCCAATCAGAGACAACGAGCCAACAGCTGACACTCGTTACCTCTGATTGGGAGTCACTCAAACAAAGAAATACAATAACCTAGAACCCACAACAAAACATTGAAACTAACACCCTGGCTCAACATACGAGAGTCCCCCGAGCCAGGGCGTGACAATAACTCTTAACACCGTTCACACATTTATACTGTATTTGGGGTGAAATCATTTAGTCATTATTCTTAAAATACAAATTAATCTAACAATCCACCCCTTTGACTAAATGTTTTCACATTCAGGCTAAATGTATTTTACAAGCATGATTAATCTCAGAGATTACGTCAGAACTAATAAACATTTCATCAAATTCCGGTCTTTCAGGGTCCAAATCCTCGTCATCCACCAAGCCTGGAGGATCGTTTTTCACATTCCCCTGGTCAGAGTCCGGAGTCAGTCCATCTCTCATCATTGTTTAGATACTGCATTTCACCAACGCCTGACTCACCAATCCTCGGACACAGGGAACAAGACAACAACCACATAATACAAGAATACCCATACAAACACTGACCGCTCCTAAGATGGTGGCTGCTATGGTTTTCCATTTACCAAACATTTCATCAAACCACCCTATCCACGATGTACTAACTTCTGAGTTCTCAGTTCATTCTTCACTTAGTGCAGTTAATTCTGTAAGAGCTCTAGTGACTGTCCCATCCAGTGTGGTGTTGTTAGGGATAAATGTGCAACAATGGCTTATCATTCTATAGACACCGGCCCTTTCTGCCTGATCTAGAACCAACCTCTACTAAGTTATGAGCGGGATGGCGGATAATTGCTCGGAGATCCCCTTTACTGCATATCTAGTCTGGTTAATAAATCGTTGTTGGTTGTAATAGATATAATTTATCCAATCCACATTCTTGTTTATTGTCACCCACCAGAAAAATGTTGTGGTAAAACCCTCCCATATTTGATTGATAGCTTTGTATTCGTCTGGAACACCCCTGGGGTATACCATCTATCCAAATTGGGCTATTTCCTTCCTGACCTATATTTCTTCTCCTCCTGATTATTCTTCCTGTCACTGGTCTTTGATGACTAATTCTTACAGGTTTGGACCAACAATACTGGTGCACAAGTACGCACCCATCCTTCTGGTAATGTCTGTCGAATGCTCCCTTTGTTAGTACATGCCCACCACACATCATTCAGAGGGATGGTAAGGTTTATACTTTTTCCCCTCCCTTCCTTATCAAATCAGTCACATTCATTATCTCCTTACAGCCATCAAAATCACCCAAGTTACGGGTGCCATTTCTATGTCTGTAACGCTGGTATTCGCCAGGAGTTAAATTGAATCTAGGTTGGCTCGCCGAGTAAGTCAACTTTGCCAGCATAATCCCTGTGCCATTGGGCTCTTTTTGATTGGACCCCAGGTCTAATACACAGGGAAACATTGCCTTTGGCATTGGGGCGGTCAACATTGTCGGTCGCCCAATGGAGCATACATAACAATTGGTCTCCCCCAAGGCCCTAGCGGTGTACTTCATCCACTTTAACCAGAGATTCTCATCAGGGACCACCTCCACTTCCCCTTGGTTCCATTCTTGGAGGAGAAAATCTTTCATAGTGGACGGGTTAGTCGAATTGACTCCGTCATCCCTTGACTGATCTACTCGGTCTATTGCTATTAATGGATTAATGACAGTACCTGTCCTCCATATCTTTCGACTCCATCAAATGTAATCTTAGACAAGTATCCCGTCCGTATTCGTCCGCGCAAGCCCAGTAAGTTATTTTCATGTCCTCTTTAGTGACCTTTACTATTGTTACTACCATCTCTGTGGGGATGTCGTTATACCTTCTTATCCTCCATCTGGACGTCCAGCCCCCCCCCCGTCTCATCTCTCCGTCCCCCAGTATGTCTAAATGCCTGAGCCCAGGAACAATCCGCCGAGGGAGCTGAACATAAATACAATGGGATCTTATAATCCCACGTTGCTTGCTTATCCGCCCTGATAAAATCCCTAATCCTAATTTTGAATCTTAATCCCAACCCTTCTCTGACTCTTATTTTGTAGATCACTCGTCCTTGACGGTCAGTATGTCGGGTCGCTTCACTTTTATTTCTTAATAATGGTAAGGCCATAGCGTAATTGGTGCGAGGTGGTGGTGGATCTTGACATACCAAGACTATTGCCGAGACTATGATGCAGCTCAGGGTCACCCATATTCCCAACAACCGCCAACCCTCTCCTGCCTTTAGTCCTTCTGCTTGGTACCACCCCATACTCACACCCTAAGAACACACTACAGTGATGATAGGTCGGGGTAGGAGATCTTCGTTAACAGAGGTGACCCCCGGACCCTATTGGTTTAGTTCTTCTCTCCAACTCTGCGTGTGTTCAGTGGTGCTTGTATGTGGTCTTACCTTCTTGCAGTGGGTAACATGGAACCCGGTTGCTCTTTCTGCTATTCTAATGGCAAAGGCAGTGACCAATATAACCTGATAGGGCCCTTCCCAACAGGCCTGCTTCCAGTTTTTCTTCTTTAGGGACTGGATGCTCACCAGTCACCTGGTTAGATAGAGTGGGTCACCTTCTCCTTTAGTTCACCTGTGGGGCACAAAACCTCTGACATACGGGTGTGGTTAATAAACTATCTTCACACATGTTCAGATTAATCTAACAATTTCTGACTGCATTCTCTTTCTAGACTGTTTTAAAAAAAAGTATATTGTCCTCTCCTTCGTATATTATTTAATCCTACCATTAGCCTCTTCCCCCCTCTTGACACATAGTTCTGCTCATGTGTCAATATTACCACCTACCTAAACAATCACTTAGGTAATTTATCAACCAATTGCCATGCCTTTTATTTTTGAGACTGTCTTTTGCTTTTTTATTGCTCCTCCCACTTCCTTTGTCTTTTATGGCGGCTAAATTCGACTTTCATTCAGTTCAGAATCAATTAGTAATCCAATCAATCAATCTCTTATCTTGTAAAACCACTTATGTTTAGTTCAAACTCTGTTCTAACCCGGCTCTCCCGGGCTTGACCTGAAGACTGATTGTTGGACATGACAAGTCCATATTTAAATCTTTCAAACCTAACACAACCCTCCTTCTTGCTGTAATCAATCAAGAAGATAGCAAAGGAGAGACAGGTTTTAGCCTGAACTCTGCTTAAACCCTTCACAATGTTTGAAGAGAGACAAAAGACAGCCATGGATTGAAGTAAGAGCAAGCACTTCGACCCTAGGTCACCTAAGTCTTCTGCCTAGCAACAAAGAATAAAAACCTCTATGTTCGTGATTAACTCAGTTATATCTAATAGCCCACCAAAAAACATCACCATCTTTAAATCACGACCCATGTCATATACCTCTTTACTCTCTACCATTTGGGTAACATCCCTGATATATGTATGAAAAGCTAAGACTGTAGAGAGCAACAACATAAACTGTTCTTCCTCCTCAGAGTTCCAAATTATTTTACCATGGGCTGCCATTGCCTTCCCATAGATAAGATCACTTAATTTACCAGTATGCAGTACATAATGGAGTACCCAAGCTTTACAGCAGTCTATCATTACCAAAAAGCTCATCATTCTTCATCTATTTTTTTGACATCTAGTCCCTATCTCTGTTATCTTAATGTTTCAAATATCACCCAACAAACCGTTCCATCCCACAGCATAGTAAACACCACCTATGAACTGTTGAAAATCCCCTAAATTCAACATAACAACCCGTTATAAACATCATGCTGGGTGTGTTGTCTTTTATTTGAAAAAACCAATTGAAAAACAACAATCAAAGATAGCCAGGCTCAACTTAATTCGGTAGCTCACTTTTATGACCTAAATACTGCCTAACTTCACTACTGCTCCCCCTCGCCCTGAGCAACATTCCAATGAGATAAGCTAATCTCTTTCTCCTGGTTATACATTTTGTTAACCTTCACTTACCATCAGTAATCTAAAGATGGTAGTACACACAAAACATGATACAGATATCCCCAGTCCTAACCCATCAATAATGTTTGTATCAATCTAATTCCTCATAACTAATCCATAAAACCACTCAAAATTCCTCGAGTATACAATGATTATTTAATTGATTAGCCTAAATCTGCTACATGTGATCTCATCTCAAATGATCCATAATCAATTAGTTGATCAACCCCCTAGGAAAATCTGTCTCCCCTTCTATTACACAATTCAGTTATTTTTACCTTTATATTCCCAATTTACTATTACTTTCCTCATTGCAACTTGTTGCATTGATGTTCTTAAAATGTAAACCTATTGTTTAATAACTTCATACTTATAACCAATGTTTTTTCAATCCATCATCCTAATAGTAAAAACGAGATCCCATTGTTCACGTAACGAAACTAAAAAATTTTTTTTGGAATCCACCATTTATTTTCATCCACCACTGGTGTTACTCAACCTATACAATAAAGTAATAACCATTTGAATTCATCAAAGCACTTCCTTTCAGTAAAGTCTTTAGACCTCTACTTGAAATTTTCCAACTCAATCTAACTCGCTTGACTGTCTCTATTTTTTCCCGCCAACCAGAGCCATAAATTATTCTCCTTTGTCCTCAACTCATTTTTCACAGCTATATCGCCATTTCAGTTCGCTATTCAATTTCTTTAACTGTTCTCTCTGATTCGGCCCTAATTAATAAAACAAATACTTGATATCGTTGATAAGCATACATTTAAGGATGATATTCCTATCATCTGAACTATGTACTGTCATAATGTCATTCGTACTTGTAACATATTTTCATAGACCTATCTAGAATACTTCTAAAGCTATCTAATGCAACTTTTAATACACGTAAAAACTCTCTCTCTCTCCACCCATTCCCTATTGAATAAGTGAGTCTTCCTATTTAACCCCCAACCACGCTTCAAATCTTCCATTCAGCATTAACCAACCAAATACTAAGTAGTATCCGGTTACCATTCATACCAGCCGTTGAATTCCCTCATACACACAGATTTCACCTTATGCCATTCAAATGCCCAACAAAACATAATAGTTCAATGGAACCCTCTATTGGCTCTCTACTATTTATACATTACTTCTATAACCACTTTAGTTATGGTCCGATTACCCATTAAACCTTATCACATAACCTTATCACCTAATCAAACAATGGCACAACCTTAAACTCATATCGGCCGGCTGGTAGCCCAGTAACCAAGAGCACTGTGTCAGCAACCGAGAGGTCGCCAGCTCCAATCCCCGAGCCGACCAGGCGAAAAATCTGCCGATGTGCCCCCGAGCAAGGCACCCAACCCCAACCGCTCCTGCAAGTCGATCCCGACCAGAGCGTCTGCCAAATGACCAAAAATGCAAATGTAAATATTCTCTACTTTCTCACTCATGACGTACGTCTACGTTTGGGTGAGAAAGTTCATACGTATATATCGTTAGAAATGTATAGGTACCTCTCAAATAATCGCTTCGTGGTGTTTTTTAGCCAATTCTTAATCGACACGAATCATTTCTTCAAACATTTTACCCGTGGAACCAAAAAATAGACTGTCCTATCTCCGACACTGCCCTTTCCTCTATCCCTGCAGTCGCGTTGGTTATGACCTGTTTTGTTACAGTATTTACACGGGGCCTTACACTCCCTTGCCAAATATTCCTCTTTGTTACAGTTAAAGCACGTCCTCTCTCCTTCGCACTTTCAAAAGCCATACCCTCGCTGTCTCTAGCCCCTCCCCTCGCTGTTTCTTCAAATCCGTTCCACAGTTTACATGCATCTGCTTAATCATAACTTCTAACTTCTCCACATCGAGATGCCCAATAAATCCATACCTCTTCTCCCAAATGGATTCATAAAACATATTTCTTCGATCTCTTCCTAACATATATCTTTCATCCCCCGTTAATTCTCGGACCTCTTTAGAATATTTATTTCCCATGGTGGAAAAATAAGAAATCCCCCCGTTTAGTAATAATTCAATCCAGAATTATTTTCCTAGGACTTATTATTAGGTGCGACTCTTGAGCCAATGTTATGATCTGCTTTTGTAATTAACCATTTAAATCATCTAACCCGTAACCCAGAGTATTTTTTTTTTTACTCCAGTTTCATGAAAGGGATCGGACAACCATTTTTTCTCACGCGACATATTTTAGTTCCTTCCTTGAAACAACTATCACGTATTTCGATGGATCATTAAGTCTCACACGTATACAACATTCTACGATTTTTTTCTAACACTATCCGTAACCCAGAGGTCGTAACTGCTCCAGTTTCATGAAATAGACAGAGTTAGAGCAAATCCCCAGTTGTTTATGCGACTTTTGACTTTTCTATCTTACACGATGATAATTATCTCCCTTCATGTTTATATTGTAACACTGTACCCCGTACAATCTCAATATTAACTAGTTTATTTTGGTGATGGCCATTCACCTTGAGTCATTTCAGACCCCCTTCCTTTTAATTCTCTTATGAGATTTTGGTAACTATTCTCTGCCCTCCACAAGAATTACTATTCTCATACAAGTTGAAATCATTTCACCAAAACCATGAATAAAAATTACTGACCTTTTCCTTACAGTGTGGATTTAAATGCTTTTTCAATCTCGTTAACGTCTTTATCGTTCATAAGATTAATCACCGGCCTGTTTATAACCTTAACGTCGAAGGCCAGGACTATTCTCCACGGATGCAATCACCCGCCCGTGCACGGTTTCGGTGTCCTTAGAACGACAAAGACGTATTTTAAGCTCCCCTCGAAGGACCACTTGTCATGAGAATTTCTATCTCTAATTCAACCTAAGCTTGAATCATTACCAGGGGTTGAAAGGCCCTGGTTTTAATCATAAATGATTCAAGGTCCACAACCAGCAAGAATTATCTGTATTTTTATTAATGGAGAGCTCTGGCGCCAAAACCCATACACACTGTTTTTATACCCCTTGACACACAAAGGCCCTTTGCTCCGCCCACCTTTAGGAGGCTATTTTAAACACGTTTTCTCAGTCCCCTTCACCCTGGAATGTTTAGTCCCGCCCCCCTCTGTTAGTGGGTTGCCACTACATTATAACTCTTAACACCGTTCACACATTTATACTGTATTTGGGGTGAAATCCTTTAGTCATTATTCTTAAAATACAAATTAATCTAACAGTTGTATTTACAATGGTGTTTGTTCTTCACTGGTTGCCCTTTTCTTATGGTAACAGGTCACAAATCTTGCTGCTGTGATTGCACACTGTGGTATTTCACCCAATAGATACAGTGAGGGAAAAAAGTATTTGATCCCCTGCTGATTTTGTACGTTTGCCCACTGACAAAGAAATGATCAGTCTATAATTTTAATGGTAGGTTTATTTGAACAGTGAGAGACAGAATAACAACAAAAAAATCCAGAAAAACGCATGTCCAAAAATGTTATAAATTGATTTGCATTTTAATGAGGGAAATAAGTATTTGACCCTTCTGCAAAACATGACTTAATACTTGGTGGCAAAACCCTTGTTGGCAATCACAGAGGTCAGACGTTTCTTGTAGTTGGCCACCAGGTTTGCACACATCTCAGGAGGGATTTTGTCCCACTCCTCTTTAAAGATCTTCTCCAAATCATTAAGGTTTCGAGGCTGACGTTTGGCAACTCGAACCGTCAGCTCCCTACACAGATATTCTATGGGATTAAGGTCTGGAGACTGGCTAGGCCACTCCAGGACCTTAATATGCTTCTTCTTGAGACACTCCTTTGTTGCCTTGGCCGTGTGTTTTGGGTCATTGTCATGCATTCCTCCTCCAAACACGGCGAGTTGAGTTGATGCCAAAGAGCTCGATTTTGGTCTCATCTGACCACACTTTCACCCAGTTCTCCTCTGAATCATTCAGATGTTCATTGGCAAACTTCAGACGGGCCTGTATATGTGCTTTCTTGAGCAGGGGGACCTTGCGGGCGCTGCAGGATTTCAGTCCTTCACGGCGTAGTGTGTTACCAATTATTTTCTTGGTGACTATGGTCCCAGTTGCCTTGAGATCATTGACAAGATCCTCCCGTTTAGTTCTGGGCTGATTCCTCACCATTCTCATGATCATTGTAACTCCACGAGGTGAGATCTTGCATGGAGCCCCGAGGGACTGTTGTCACCTTCTCACCAAGCTGCTTGGCGATGGTCTTGTAGCCCATTCCAGCCTTGTGTTGGTCTACAATCTTGTCCCTGACATCCTTGGAGAGCTCTTTGGTCTTGGCCATGGTGGAGAGTTTGGAATCTGGTTGATTGATTGCTTCTGTGGACAGGTGTCTTTTATACAGGTAACAAAATGAGATTAGGAGCACTCCCTTTAAGAGTGTGCTCCTAATCTCAGCTCGTTACCTGTATAAAAGACACCTGGGAGCCAGAAATCTTTCTGATTGAGAGGGGGTCAAATACTTATTTCCCTCATTAAAATGCAAATCAATTGATAACATTTTTGACATGCGTCATTCTGGATTTTTTTGTTGTTATTCTGTCTCTCACTGTTCAAGTAAAGCTACCATAAAAATTATAGACTGATCATTTCTTTGTCAGTGGGCAAACATACAAAATCAGCAGGGGATCAAATACTTTTTTCCCTCACTGTATGAGCGTTTATCAAAATTGGATTTGTTTTCGAATTTTTTGTGGGTCTGTGTAATCTGAGGGAAATATGTGTCTCTAATATGGTCATACATTTGGCAATAGGTTAGGAAGTGCAGCTCAGTTTCCACCTCATTTTGTGGGCAGTGTGCACATAGCCTGTCTTTTCTTGAGAGCCAGGTCTGCCTACGGCAGCCTTTCTCAACAGCAAGGCTATGCTCACAGTCTACACATAGTCAAAGCTTTCCTTAAATTTAGGTCAGTCACAGTGGTCAGGTATACTGCCACTGTGTACTCTCTGTTTAGGGCCAAATAGCATTCTAATTAGCTCTTTTTTTGTTGTTGTTAATTCTTTCCAGTGTGTCAAGTAATTATCTTTTTGTTTTCTCATGATTTGGTGGGGTCTAAGTGTGTTGCTGTCCTGGGGCTCTGTGAGGTCTGTTTGTGTTTGTGAACAGAGCCCCAGGACCAGCTTGCTTAGGGGACTCTTCTTCAGGTTCATCTCTCTGTAGGTGATGGCTTTGTTATGGAAGGTTTGGGAATCGCTTCCTTTTAGGTGGTTGTAGAATATAACAGTTCTTTTCTGGATTTGGATAATTAGTGGGTATCGGCCTAATTCTGCTCTGCATGCATTATTTGGTGCTTTACGTTGTACGGACTATATTTTTGCTAAGAATTCTGCATGCAGAGTCTCAATTTGGTGGTTGGTGAGCGGACCCCAGACCTCACAACCATGAAGGGCAATGGGTCAGATGACGCAGATGCTAAGCTTGGGACTGTTTTGCTAGCACAGACTGGAATATGTTCCGGGATTCTTCCGATAGCATTGAGGAGTACACCACATCAGTCACTGGCTTCATCAATAATCCCGGAGTCGCCTCTTCACTGTTGACGTTGAGACTGGTGTTTTGCGGGTACTATTTAATGAAGCTGCCACTTGAGGACCTGTGAGGCACCTGTTTCTCAAACTAGACACTCTAATTTATTTGTCCTCTTGCTCAGTTGTGCACCGGGGCCTCACACTCCTCTTTCTATTCTGGTTAGAGCCCGTTTGCACTGTTCTGTGAAGGGAGTAGTAAATAATTAAAATAATTGGTCATTTAGCAGACGCTCTTATCCAGAGCAACTTACAGGAGCAATTAGGGTTAAGTGCCTTGCTCAAGGGCACATCGACAGATTTTTCACCTAGTCGGCTCGGGGATTAGAACCAGCGACCTTTCGGTTACTGGCACAACGCTCTTAACCACTAAGCTACCTGCCACAGCGTTGTATGAGATCTTCAGTTTCTTGGCAATTTCTTGCATGGAATAGCCTTCATTTCTCAGAAAAATAATAGACTGACGAGTTTCAGAAGAAAGTTATTTGTTGCTGGCCATTTTGAGCCTGTAATCGAACCCACAATTGCTGATGCTCCAGATACTCAACTAGTCTCAAGAAGGCCAGTTTTATTGCTTCTTTAATCAGCACAACAGGTTTCAGCTGTGCTAACATAATTGCAAAAGGGTTTTCTAATGATCCATTAGCCTTTTAAAATGATAATTTTAAATGACAGAACGTGCCATTGGAACACAGGACTGATAATGGGCCTCTGTACGCCTACGTAGACATTCCATAAAAAATCAGCAGTTTCCAGCTACAATAGCCATTTACAACATGAACAATGTCTACACTGTATTTCTGATCAATTTGATGTTATTTTAATGGCAAAAAAATTGATTTTCTTTAGAAAACAAGGACATTTCTAAGTGACCCCAAACTTTTGAACGGTAGTGTACATATTACCTCAATTACCTTGACTATCCGCTGCCCCCGCATATTGACTCTGTACCGGTAATCCCTGTATATAGCCTCGCTACTATTATTTTACTGCTGCGCTTTAATTATTTGTATTTTTAATTTTTGTATCTATTTTTTACTAAACTTTTTTTTTTATTCTTAAAACTGCATTGTTGGTTAAGGGCTTGTAAGTAAGCATTTCACTGTAAGGTCTACACCTGTTCTATTCGGCGCATGTGGCAAATAAAAATTGATTTTATTTGATTTGATTTTCTATAACTGATTCAAGTATTTTTAGCCAGATCCTAATGGGTATGTCAAATGTTATGTTCCTTTTGATGGCATAGAAGGCCCTTCTTGCCTTGTCTTCATGATCGTTCACAGTGTTGTGGAAGTTACCTGTGGCGCTGATGTTTAGGCTGAGGTTTGTATCATTTTCTTTTGTGTGCTCTAGGGCAACGGTGTCTAGATGGTTGGAACACCATTTTTTTTTGTCTTACTGAGATTTACTGTCAGGGCCCAGGTCTGACAGAATCTCTGCAGAATATCTAGGTGCTGCTGTAGGCCCTCCTTGGTTGGGGACAGAAGCACTAGATCATCAGCAAACAGTAGACATTTTACTTCAGATTCTAGTAGGGTGAGGCCGGGTGCTGCAGACTGTTGTACATTTACATTTACGTCATTTAGCAGACGCTCTTATCCAGAGCGACTTACAAATTGGTGCATTCACCTTATAGCCAGTGGGATAACCACTTTACAATATTTTTTATTTATTTTTATTTTTTGGGGGGGTGGGGTAAGGGGGGGTAGAAAAGGATTACTTTATCCTATCCCAGGTATTCCTTAAAGAGGTGGGGTTTCAAGTGTCTCCGGAAGGTGGTGAGTGACTCCGCTGTCCTGGCGTCGTGAGGGAGCTTGTTCCACCATTGGGGTGCCAGAGCAGCGAACAGTTTTGACTGGGCTGAGCGGGAACTGTGCTTCCGCAGAGGTAGGGGAGCCAGCAGGCCAGAGGTGGATGAACGCAATGCCCTCGTTTGGGTGTAGGGACTGATCAGTGCTGGAAGGTACGGAGGTGCCGTTCCCCTCACAGCTCCGTAGGCAAGCACCATGGTCTTGTAGCAGATGTGAGCTTCAACTGGAAGCCAGTGGAGTGTGCGGAGGAGCGGGGTGACGTGAGAGAACTTGGGAAGGTTGAACACCAGACGGGCTGCAGCATTCTGGATGAGTTGTAGGAGTTTAATGGCACAGGCAGGGAGCCCAGCCAACAGCGAGTTGCAGTAATCCAGACGGGAGATGACAAGTGCCTGGATTAGGACCTGTGTCGCTTCCTGTGTAAGGCAGGGTCGTACTCTCCGAATGTTGTAGAGCATGAACCTACAGGATGTTAGCGGAGAACGACAGGGTGTTGTCCAGGGTCACGCCAAGGCTCTTCGCACTCTGGGAGGAGGACACAACGGAGTTGTCAACCGTGATGGCGAGATCATGGAACGGGCAGTCAGGTAGGACGCAATCCAAGAGTGAGCCGCACCGGAGATGCCCAGCTCGGAGAGGGTGGAGAGGAGGATCTGATGGTTTACAGTATCAAAGGCAGCAGACAGGTCTAGAAGGACAAGAGCAGAGGAGAGAGAGTTAGCTTTAGCAGTGCGGAGAGCCTCCGTGACAAAGAGAAGAGCAGTCTCAGTTGAATGACCAGTCTTGAAACCTGACTGGTTTGGATCAAGAAGGTCATTCTGAGAGAGATAGCAAGAGAGTTGGCTAAAGACGGCACGCTCAAGAGTTTTGGAGAGAAAATAAAGAAGGGATACTGGTCTGTAGTTGTTGACATCAAAGGGATCGAGTGTTGGTTTTTTGAGAAGGGGTGCAACTCTCGCTCTCTTGTAGTGCCCTTGTCAATTCGTTGATATAGATGTTGAAGAGGGTGGGGCTTAAGCTGCGTCCCTGTCTCACCCCACGGCCCTGTGGAAAGAAATGTGTGTGTTTTTTGCCAATTTTAACCACACACAATTTTAACCACACACCATTTTCCATCAGTTTGTATAGCAGACCCTCATTCCATATTGAGTCAAAAGCTTTTTTGAAGTCAACAAAGCATGAGAAGACTTTGCCTTTGTTTTGGTTTGTTTGTTTGTCAATTAGGGTGTGCAGCGTGAATACGTGGTCTGTCGTACGGTAATATGGTAAAAAGCCAATTTGACATTTGCTCAGTACATTGTTTTCACTGAGGAAATGTACAAGTCTGCTGTTAATGGTAATGCAGAGGATTTTCCCAAGGTTGCTGTTGATGCATACCACACAGTAGTTATTTGAATCAAATTTGTCTCCACTTTTGTGGATTGGGGTTATCAGTCCTTGGTTCCAAATATTGGGGAATATGCCAGAGCTGAGGATGATGTTAAAGAGTTTAAGTATAGCCAATTGGAATTTGTGGTCTGTATATTTTATCATTTCATGTAGGAAACCATTAACACCACTGGCCTTTTTGGGTTGGAGGGTTTGTATTTTGCCCTGTAGTTCATTCAATGTAATTGGAGAATCCAGTGGGTTCTGGTAGTCTTTAATAGCTGATTCTAAGATTTGTATTTGATCATGTGTATGTTTTTGCTGTTTGTTCTTTGTTATAGAGCCAAAAAGATTGGAGAAGTGGTTTATCCACACGTCTCTGTTTTGGATAGATAACTCTTTGTGTTGTTATTTGTTTAGTGTGTTCCAATTTTCCCAGAAGTGGTTATATTCTATGGATTCTTCAATTACTGTCACACCCTGGCCTTGAGAGGCCGGTCGTCTTTAGTTGGTTTGGTCAGGGCGTGAGAATCTATGCTAGAAATTCTATGTTTATGTTCTAGGTATTGTATTTCTATGTTTGGCCGGGTGTGATTCCCAATCAGAGGCAGCTGTCGCTCATTGTCTCTGATTGGGGATCATACTTAGGCAGCCAGTTTGCCTGCCTGAGTTGTGGGATCTTGTTTGTGTTTCGGTGTGTTTGGCTTGTTAGTGTATAGCCTTCCGATGTCACGTTTTCGTTGCCTTTTGTTGTTTTGTCAGTGTTTATCCAGTTTAATAAACATGTTCGCATAGCACGCTGCACCTTGGTCTGACCCGTCTCTCAACGATCGTGACAATTACAGTGGGGAAAAAAAGTATTTAGTCAGCCACCAATTGTGCAAGTTCTCCCACTTAAAAAGATGAGAGAGGCCTGTAATTTTCATCATAGGTACACGTCAACTATGACAGACAAAATGAGGAAAAAAATTCCAGAAAATCACATTGTAGGATTTTTTATGAATTTATTTGCAAATTATGGTGGAAAATAAGTATTTGGTCAATAACAAAAGTTTCTCAATACTTTGTTATATACACTTTGTTGGCAATGACACAGGTCAAACGTTTTCTGTAAGTCTTCACAAGGTTTTCACACACTGTTGCTGGTATTTTGGCCCATTCCTCCATGCAGATCTCCTCTAGAGCAGTGATGTTTTGGGGCTGTCGCTGGGCAACACGGACTTTCAACTCCCTCCAAAGATTTTCTATGGTGTTGAGATCTGGAGACTGGCTAGGCCACTCCAGGACCTTGAAATGCTTCTGATGGTAGGCTGATGGTCTGGGTGTAGGTCCTCTTGGTAGGCTTTGTTACTTTGGTCCCAGCTCTCTGCAGGTCATTTACTAGGTCCCCCCGTGTGGTTCTGGGATTTTTGCTCACCATTCTTGTGATCATTTTGACCCCACGGGGTGAGATCTTGCGTGGAGCCCCAGATCGAGGGAGATTATCAGTGGTCTTGTATGTCTTCCATTTCCTAATAATTGCTCCCACAGTTGATTTCTTCAAGCCAAGCTGCTTACCTATTGCAGATTCAGTCTTCCCAGCCTGGTGCAGGTCTACAATTTTGTTTCTGGTGTCCTTTGTCAGCTCTTTGGTCTTGGCCATTGTGGAGTTTGGAGTGTGACTGTTTGAGGTTGTGGACAGGTGTCTTTTATACTGATAACAAGTTCAAACAGGTGCCATTAATACAGGTAACGAGTGGAGGACAGAGGAGTCTCTTAAAGAAGAAGTTACAGGTCTGTGAGAGCCAGAAATCTTGCTTGTTTGTAGGTGACCAAATACTTATTTTCCACCACAATTTGCAAATAAATTCATAAAAAATCCTACAATGTGATTTTCAGGATTTTTATTTCTCAATTTGTCTGTCATAGTTGACGTGTACCTATGATGAAAATTACAGGCCTCTCTCATCTTTTTAAGGGGGAGAACTTGCACAATTGGTGGCTGACTAAATACTTTTTTTCCCCACTGTACATTGAGCTGATTTCTGACGTGTTGTTCCTTCTTTTTCCATGGTGTATTTCTGTATTGTTTTAGTGATTGACCATAGTGAAGGCTCAGGTTTTCAGGGTCTCTATGTTTTTGGTTGGATAGGTTTCTCAATTTCTTTCTTAGGTTTTTGCATTGTTCATCAAATCATTTGTCATTGTTGTTAATTGTCTTAGGTTGTCTGCTTGAATTTTTTTGATTTGATAGGGAAGCTGAAAGGTCAAATATACTGTTTAGGCTTTCTACTGCGAAGTTTACACCTTCACTATTACAGTGAAATTGTTTATCCAGGAAGTTGTCTAAAAGGCATTGCATTTGTTGTTGCCTAATTGTTTTTTGGTATGTTTCTACACTACTTTCCTTCCATCTATAGCATTTCTTAATATTGTGCAGTTCCTTTGGCTTTGATGCCTCATGATTGAGTATTGCTCTGTTCAGGTAGACTGTGATTTTGCTGTGATCTGATAGGGGTGTTAGTGGGCTAACTGTGAACGCTCTGAGAGACTCTGAGTTGAGTTCAGTGATGAAGTAATCTACAGTACTACATGCAACAGAGCTGCAGGAGTTGTGACCCATTTTTGTTGTTTGTTTTGTCATAGTTGTGTCTAGAGGGGCATATTTGCTCTGCTCACGGCCTGGGCATATGTGCGGCTGTCATGTTGAGGTCCTTGCTGCAGGGGCGGTGGGCAGAAAGGGCATAGGTTTGATCTGGGGGGGCCTATATAGCATGTGGCCAGGGTTTGTTTGGGGTGGTCTCAGCTGGTTGGGGTGTGGCTGGTGAAGCTGTGGTCTGGGTGTAGGTCCTCTTGGCGTGTAGGTTCTTTCTTTCTTTCTTTCTTTCTCTCTCTCTCTCTCTCTCTCTCTCTCTCTCTCTCTCTCTCTCTCTCTCTCTCTCTCTCTCTCTCTCTCTCTCTCTCTCTCTCTCTCTCTCTCTCTCTCTCTCTCTCTCTCTCTCTCTCTCTCTCTCTCTCTCTATCTCTGAGTGAAAAAGACCAACTCCAGTGTTACAATTAATAACAGCCCTGATGACAGGTACACCTGTAAATATAGAACTGATGGAAGGGTGAGAAAGGGAAAAGGGAGGGATTTAAAGTGAAAGGGAGGAGTAGGGAGAAATAGGAAAAGGTCTAGAGAGACATAGGGAAGAGATGTAAAACAGGGGGAGCAGAGAGAGATGCAGATTCAGAAGGAGAGAGGGAGAGAGAGAGGGAAAGTATATGTGTGTGAATGCTTTGCTGGAGGGGATGTGAGTGTTAATTTCAGATGATTAAATAGTTAATTTTCCTGGTTGATACCGCTGCCTTCGCCTGATTAAAGCACGGAAGTGTTTCATATTCTGCAGCCTTGTCACACAAACAACTCCCCAATGTTTACACACAAACACACACACACAAACACACACACAAACACACATTCCCTCTGGTCACGAGGAGAGAATGAAAAAGGTTCTGTTCAATTACACTTTGCCTGTAGATTCAGAGATGTTTGAGTAGACTCCCACTGCATACAGTATAAATATTATCCCTCTTTTATTCTCTCTTTCTTTCTCTCTCTTCTCTCTATCTTAATCACTCTTTGTCTCCCTATATCTCTTACTATCTTTCTCTCTGTTTCTCTCTCATACACACATACATTCCATGACAAACTCCAATTGAAAATATCAAACAAGCGGTGGTTAGTTGATGTTAGTTCAAGGATCTAGTTTTCAGGGTGTGCCCTTTATAATGTTAAAGTGTTTCCAGATTTGTGTGAAATATGACCGACCTATAATTAAAAGAGACTTGCTTGCACCAAGAAACACAAGCAATGGACATTAGACCGGTGGAAATGTGTCCTTTGTGTCATACCTTCTCCCGCTCCCCCACCCTGGCGCTCGAGGGCGCCAGGCTGCCCATCATTACGCACACCTGTCACCATCATTAGGCGCATCAAAGCTCATTGGACTTGAGCCTGGACTCCTTCCTTTTGTTCATTGCCTCCCCTATTTCTGTCTGTTCCTCTGTTTGATCCCCGTGTCTGCATTGATGTTGTTTCGTTTCCCCTGTCCAGCCGCTGTCCGTGTTTTGTTCCTGTCTGTTTTTTCCAATAAATGTTCACTCCCTGTACTTGCTTCCTGTCTCCCAGCATCTGTCCTCACACTTTGGTCTGGAGTCCAAATTGGAGATTTTTGGTTCCAACTGCCGTGTCTTTGTAAGACGCGGTGTGGGTGAACGGATGATCTCCGCGTGTGTATTTCCACCGTAAAGCACGGAGAACGAGGTGTTATGGTGTGGGGGTGCTTGGCTGGTGACACTGTCTGTGATTGATTTAGAATTCAAGGCACACTTAACCAGCATGGCTACCACAGCATTCTGCCACGATATGCCATCCCATCTGGTTTGGGTTTAGTGGGACTATCATTTGTTTTTCAACAGGACAATGACCCAACAAACCTCCAGGCTGTGTAAGGGCTATTTTACCAAGATGGAGAGTGATGGAGTACTGCATTAGATGACCTGGCCTTCACAATCCCCCGACCTCAACCCAATTGAGATGGTTTGGGATGAGTCGGACGGCAGAGTGAAGGAAAAGCAGCCAACAAGTGTTCAGCATATGTGGGAACTCCTTCAAGAAAGTTGGAAAAGCATTCCAGGTGAAGCTAGTTGAGAGAATGCCAAGAGTGTGCAAAGCTGTCATTAGGGCAAAGGGTGGCTATTTGAAGAATCTCAAATATAAAATATATTTTTATTTGTTTAAAACTTTTTTGGTTACTACATGATTCCATATATGTTATTTCATTATTTTGATGTCTTCACTATTATTCTACAATGTAGAAAATAGTAAAAATAAAGAAAAACCCTTGAATGAGTAGGTGTGTCCAAGCACCCCAACACCAAAACACCTCCTCCCCTGTCCTTTACGGTGGGAAATACACATGCGGAGATCATCCGTTCACCTACTTTGCATCTCACAAAGACACGCTGGTTGGAACCAAAAATCTCAAATTTGGACCCCACACCAAAGGACAAATTTCCACCGGTCTAATGTCCATTGCTCGTTTCTTGGCCCAAGCAAGTCCCTTCTTCTTATTGGTGTCCTTTAGTAGTGGTTTCTTTGCAGCAATTCGACCATGAAGGCCTGATTCACACAGTCTCCTCTGAACAGTTGATGTTGAGATGTGTCTGTTACTTAAACTCTGTGAAGCATTTATTTAGGCTGCAATTTCTGAGGCTGGTAACTCTAATGAACTTATCCTCTGCAGGAGAGGCAACTCTGGGTCTTCCATTCCTGTGGCGGTCCACATGAAAGCCAGTTTCATCATAGCGCTTGATGGTTTTTGCGACTGCACTTGAAGAAACTTTAAAAGTTCTTGAAATGTTCCGTATTGACTGACCTTCATTTCTTAAAGTAATGATGGACTGTCGTTTCTCTTTGCTTATTTGAGCTGTTCTTGCCATAATATGGACTTGGTCCTTTACCAAATAGGGCTATCTTCTGTATGCCCCCCCCCCCCTAACTTGTCACAACACAACTAATTGGCTCAAACGCATTAAGAAATTCCACAAATTAACTTTTAACAAGGCACACCTGTTAATGAAATGCATTCCAGGTGACTACTTCATGAAGCTGGTTGAGAGAATGCCAAGAGTGTGCAAAGCTGTCATCAAGGCAAAGGGTGGCTATTTGAATATTTTTTTTTTGGTTACTACATGATTCCATATGTGTTATTTCATAGTTTTGTTGTCTTCACTATTATTCTACAATGTAGAAAATAGTAAAATTAAAGAAAAACCCTTGAATGAGTAGATGTTCTAAAACTTTTGACCGGTACTGTATATATATACACTACATGACCAAAAGTATGTGGACATTTATGTATGGGCCTCACTTTGTGCATTGTCATGCTGAAACAGGAACGGGCCTTCCCCAAACTGTTGCCACAAAGTTGGAAGCACATAATCGTCTAGAATGTCATTGTGCTGTAGCGTTAAGACTTCCCTTCACTGGAACTAAGGGGCCTAGCCCGAACCATGAAAAACAGCCCCAGACCATTATCCCTCCTCCACCAAACTTTACAGTTGGCACTATGCATTGGGGCAGGTTGCGTTCTCCTGGCATCCGCCAAACCCAGATTAGTCTGTTGGACTGCCAGATGGTGAAGCGTGATTCATCACTCCAGAGAACGCGTTTCCACTGCTCCAGAATCCAATGGTGGCGAGCGTTACACCACTCCATCCGACCCTTGGCATTGCACATGGTGAACTTAAGCTTGTGTGCGGCTGCTTCGGCCATGGAAACCCATTTCATGAAGCTCCCAACGAACAGTTCTAGTGTTGATGTTGCCTCCAGAGCATTAGTGGTGGGGGTGGGGGGGGGTTACACACCGTTAGAGACAACACACACCTAGATGGGGGGGGGGACGACGACACACATAGTTAGAGACAACACACACCTAGATTGAGGGGGGGATAACACACGTAGTTAGAGACAACACACACCTAGATGGGGGGGGGGGGGGGGGGGGATAACACACATAGTTAGAGACAACACACACCTAGATGGGAGGGGGGGGGGGGGATAACACAAATAGTTAGAGACAACACACACATAGATGGGAGGGGGGGGGGGGATAACACACATAGTTAGAGACAACACACACCTAGATGGGAGGGGGGGATAACACACGTAGTTAGAGACAACACACACCTAGATGGGAGGGGGGGACACACACATAGTTAGACACAACACACACCTAGATTGAGGGGAGGGATAACACACATAGTTAGAGACAACACACACCTAGATTGAGGGGGGGGGGGGGGGGGGGGATAACACACATAGTTAGACACAACACACACCTAGATAGAGGGTGGGGGGGGGGATAACACACATAGTTAGAGACAACACACACCTAGATAGAGGGGGGGGGGGATAACACACATAGTTAGAGACAACACACTCCTAGATGGGAGGGGGGACACACACACATAGTTAGAGACAACACACACCTAGATTGAGGGGGGGATAACACACGTAGTTAGAGACAACACACACCTAGATGGGAGGGGGGATAACACAAATAGTTAGAGACAACACACACATAGATGGGAGGGGGTGGGGGGGATAACACACATAGTTAGAGACAACACACACCTAGATGGGAGGAGGGGGGGATAACACACATAGTTAGAGACAACACACACCTAGATAGAGGGGGGGGGGGATAACACACATAGTTAGAGACAACACACACCTAGATAGAGGGGGGGGGGGATAACATACATAGTTAGAGACAACACACACCTAGATAGAGGGGGGGGGGATAACACACATAGTTAGAGACAACACACACCTAGATGGGAGGGGGGATAACACACGTAGTTAGAGACAACACACACCTAGATAGGGGGGGGGGGGATAACACACATAGTCAGACACAACACACACCTAGATAGAGGGGGGAGATAACACACATAGTTAGAGACAACACACACCTAGATAGAGGGGGGGGGGGGATAACACACATAGTTAGAGACAACACACACCTAGATGGGAGGGGGGATAACACACGTAGTTAGAGACAACACACACCTAGATAGGGGGGGGGGGGGATAACACACATAGTTAGAGACAACACACACCTAGATGGGAGGGGGGGGATAACACACATAGTTAGAGACAACACACACCTAGATGGGAGGGGGGATAACACACATAGTTAGACACAACACACACCTAGATTGAGGGGAGGGATAACACACATAGTTAGAGACAACACACACCTAGATAGAGGGTGGGGGGGGGGGATAACACACATAGTTAGAGACAACACACACCTAGATAGAGGGGGGGGGGGGGGGATAACACACATAGTTAGAGATAACACACACCTAGATTGAGGGGAGGGATAACACACATAGTTAGAGACAACACACACCTAGATTGAGGGGGGGGGGGGGGTAACACACATAGTTAGACACAACACACACCTAGATAGAGGGTGGGGGGGGGGATAACACACATAGTTAGAGACAACACACACCTAGATAGAGGGGGGGGGGGGGATAACACACATAGTTAGAGATAACACACTCCTAGATAGAGGGTGGGGGGGGGGGGGGAATAACACACATAGTTAGACACAACACACACCTAGATAGAGGGGGGAGATAACACACATAGTTAGAGACAACACACACCTAGATGGGAGGGGGGGGGGGGGATAACACACATAGTTAGACACAACACACACCTAGATTGAGGGGAGGGATAACACACATAGTTAGAGACAACACACACCTAGATTGAGGGGGGGGGATAACACACATAGTTAGACACAACACACACCTAGATAGAGGGTGTGGGGGGGGGGATAACACACATAGTTAGAGACAACACACACCTAGATAGAGGGGGGGGGGGGATAACACACATAGTTAGAGACAACACACTCCTAGATAGAGGGTGGGGGGGGGGATAACACACATAGTTAGACACAACACACACCTAGATAGAGGGGGGAGATAACACACATAGTTAGAGACAACACACACCTAGATAGAGGGGGGGGGGTAACACACATAGTTAGAGACAACACGCACCTAGATGGGAGGGGGGGATAACACACGTAGTTAGAGACAACACACACATAGATAGGGGGGGGGGGATAACACACATAGTTAGAGACAACACACACCTAGATGGGAGGGGGGGGGGATAACACACATAGTTAGAGACAACACACACATAGATGGGAGGGGGTGGGGGGGATAACACACATAGTTAGACACAACACACACCTAGATGGGAAGGGGGGTGGGATAACACAAATAGTTAGAGACAACACACACCTAGATAGAGGGGGGGGGGGGGGATAACACACATAGTTAGAGACAACACACACATAGATGGGAGGGGGGGATAACACACGTAGTTAGAGACAACACACACCTAGATGGGAGGGGGGGGGGAGGATAACACACATAGTTAGAGACAACACACACCTAGATGGGAGGGGGGGGGGGGATAACACACATAGTTAGAGACAACACACACCTAGATAGAGGGGGGGGGGGATAACACACATAGTTAGAGACAACACACACCTAGATAGATGGGGGGATAACACACATAGTTAGAGACAACACACCTGTCCACAGAAGCAATCAATCAATCAGATTCCAAACTCTCCACCATGGCCAAGACCAAAGAGCTCTCTAAGGATGTCAGGGACAAGATTGTAGACCTACACAAGGCTGGAATGGGCTACAAGACCAGCCAAGCAGCTTGGTGAGAAGGTGACAACAGTTGGTGCGATTATTCGCAAATGGAAGAAACGCAAAATAACTGTCAGTCTCCCTCGGCCTGGGGCTCCATGCAAGATCTCAGCTCGTGGAGTTGCAGTGATCATGAGAACGGTGAGGAATCAGCCCAGAACTACACAGGAAAATCTTGTCAATAATTTCAAGGCAGCTGGGACCATAGTCACCAAGAAAACAATTGGTAACACATTACGCCGTGAAGGACTGAAATCCTGCAGCGCCCGCAAGGTCCCCCTGCTCAAGAAAGCACATATACATGCCCGTCTGAAGTTTGCCAATGAACATCTGAATGATTCAGAGGAGAACTGGGTGAAAGTGTTGTGGTCAGATGAGACCAAAATCGAGCTCTTTGGCATCAACTCAACTCTGCGTGTTTGGAGGAGGAGGAATGCTCCCTATTACCCCAAGAACACCATCCCCACCGTCAAACATGGAGGTGGAAACATTATGCTTTGGGGGTGTTTTTCTGCTAAGGGGACAGGACAACTTCACCGCATCAAAGGGACAATGGACGGGGCCATGTACCATCAAATCTTGGGTGAGAACCTCCTTCCCTCAACCAGGGCATTGAAAATGGGTCGTGGATGGGTATTCCAGCATGACAATGACCCAAAACACCCGGCAACAAAGGCAACAAAGGAGTGGCTCAAGAAGAAGCACATTAAGGTCCTGGAGTGGCCTAGCCAGTCTCCAGACCTTAATCCCATAGAAAATCTGTGGAGGGAGCTGAAGGTTTGTGTTGCCAAACGTCAGCCTCGAAACCTTAATGACTTGGAGAAGATCTGCAAAAAGGAGTGGGACAAAATCCCTCCTGAGATGTGTGCAAACCTGGTGGCCAACTACAAGAAACGTCTGACCTATGTGATTGCCAACAAGGGTTTTTCCACCAAGTACTAAGTCATGTTTTGCAGAGGGGTCAAATACTTGTACTCTCTTTTTACGGCCAAATAGCATTCTAGTTTGCTCTGTTTTTATGTTAATTCTTTCCAGTGTGTCAAGTAATTATCTTTTTGTTTTCTCATGATTTGGTTGGGTCTAATTGTATTGCTGTCCTGGGGCTCTGTGAGGTCTGTTTGTGTTTGTGAACAGAGCCCCAGGACCAGCTTGCTTAGGGGACTCTTCTCCAGGTTTATCTCTCTGTAGGTGATGACTTTGTTATGGAAGGTTTGGGAATCACTTCCTTTTAGGTCTCTCTCTCACTCACACACACTCTCTCTCTGTTTCTGTTTCTCTCCCGCTCTCTTTTAAAAAATGAATACATCTCTTGATACTCCTGGACATATCATCAGTGATGTAACCTGGGGTCATAGGGTGTTTTGGGTCTTACAACATCAGACACCCTCGCCTAGGTGACCCAGCCGAGATTGATCAGACTCTGACTTGTGTCCAGGTGGCATTACGCTGCTCCCCATGGATGTCTTCTCTTGATCCAGAGCCATCTTGAGGCTTTTTCAGCTGCCTCGATGGTGTTGCTGATGGCTCTCCTCCTCTTCGCTCCATTGATGCAGTGTGCTGTAGGCTCTGT